>NW_006290675.1:1416963-1429867 GCF_000327345.1 Myotis davidii | reverse complement strand
TGCTCTGGGTGCACATGCATTTGGGGTCACCACTCATGAAGCTCAGTAACACCTTTGAGAGGATCACTGGAAGCCAGTGATCATATCATTGATTCCTGGACCACATGAAGAATGACGAGTGTCATGAGTAATGATGAAACAATCAGCTAATAAAGGATATTATGGAATTACAGAGGCAATTTTTGTTTCAATACAAAATACAAAAACGGGTTCTGAAGAGTGTGGCATTGTCTGTAATAACAGTGTTGTGACGTCTTTTCTTGCAATGGGAGGTCTGAAACTAGACAGGATGGTGCATGTGGCAATAAGGGTCACAAGAAGGGGTTCTAACTGAAAGAAATGGTGTATGAACACCATGAAGCCTCTTCATGTGCACTGACTGGACAACAAGCAAATGTGTAAGTACTTCTCTTCTTCTTACTCTAAATCTCCATTGGGATATCAATATATCTCCTGTGCCAATACATTTTATAATAATTGTTTTAAATCAAACTATTTATACAGAGAGATGCCCCATACAAAATACTGGCCCAGGGCCCCTCACACCCTGGCAAGAGGTGTCATTGATCAAGCACTGAGGACCCACACTGTGCCAAGCACTCTATAGCTGGTCCATGCAGTAACATTAACCTCTGACTCACACAACCTCTCCATTGGGTAAATTTTTTTAACCATCATTTTAAAAAGAGGAACAATTGAGTCTCAAATAGCTAAGCAACTTGTCCAAGGCAATAAGAGTCAAATGTGGATTTAGTTCTAGTTTATCCAATTTCAAAGCCCAAGCTCTTTCTTACTAAGTCAAGAACATGAACAACAACCAAGTAGAACCCCTCAGAGGAGCTATTGGGAGGTAATGCATGTGGAAATAATGCCTCTATTACCCCAGGCATCTTTTGGGATCACCTCATGTGAATGACTTAAAAGAGTATGTAAAGCATGAAAATTACAAAAAAAACAACAACAGATAAAAACCATTATCCTTACTCTCCGCTAGCAATGAATGTAGTCAATAACATAGATTTAACTGGCTGAAGGCTATAGGAGAAAATTGCTGGACATCAAATTGCTGTACATCAAATTGCTGTACACCAAGGTCCACCTTTGTGGTATATTTAACCTTTCAGAGCACTTTAATGTGAATTATATAATGTCATCCTCATCGGCAACTTGTCAGCTCTGGACTTTGTGTTTGTGGTCTGCAAACGTGTACTTGTAGAATGTTAATGCTGGTAGGACTCAAAAACCACCCCTTTCATTTACAAAGGAGGAAACTAACACTCAGAAAGGTTAAATGATTCACACTGTGCCATATGGTGGATTAATAGAGGAACCGTGACTACAAGCCCTGTTTTATTTGCAGTGATATAAATTTATATGCTTTTTTGGTTTTGAACATTGATTTTTTTTTTTGCCCCTGTCCCTCTCCTTAATTTTAGATGGGAGCTTTACCAGTAATTTCAGTGGGGGTTTGCGGTGGGAAGCAAAACAGAGTCTTTGTTCAGTAATTGCTACACACTAGACTTTTAAAATACTCTAATAAAAATGAGGTTAAGAGAAAGGGCTTTTCAGAGATGTAGCTGCTCTTGTGGGCTTGCACCCTGCCTTACTCATGACGAGTTTTAAGGGTTGGGGTGGGGGCAGATGCCTATAAACACAGTTCAGTGTACAGATTCAAGTGTAAGGGCATCATGCCTCTCATCGGAGCAGCAGCAGCAGCAGCTATGGGGCAGTTCCTCCTCTCCCAGATGCCGGAGAAGCAGCACGGAACTGGCATGATGGATTTTTAGAGCCAGAATAGACCTCAGAGAGCTCTGCTGAAATTTGACCGGTTAAATTCTAAGTCATTTTCAAATTGCTCACTTTCGTGAGTGGCATCTCACTGCTTAGACCAAATACAGGGCTACACTGTATTTGTAGTTCAGCCTTTTCTTCTGTGGAACCTGCTCTATTTTTTAAATATATATATATATATCACAGTCTTTCATAAGCATTCTTTTTTGCTTGGGGCACAAAATAACTTGCCCCATGATAGATAGCTGAACACCCAAAGCCTGCTTAGGTCACAGCGCTATGCGACACTTATTAGGGGCATAGACTGACTCCACAAATGTCACTGTCCTATTTGGCTTTGAATCATTTTCTCCTCAAGCCTTTCTCAGCAAGTGGGAAACAATACCCCTCGCAATAGCCAAGAAACACAAAGGCACCATGTCCTTTTGGATTCCAGATAGGCCGGGAACACATGTCCTTTCTAGCATCCTTGCACATGCTAAGAGCCAAAAACGCCGAGTAATAAAAGTCCAAGTTTACACCATCACGTCTTTATACGCTTTCACACATGCAGTCATTATGCCGCCGAGGCAGTCTGGGGGCAACGGGAATGAAAGAACAAAGCTGTCTCTGGCAGGGCTCTTCACAGCTTCCAGAGGATTCCGCGGGGTGCTCACTCGTTTGATCACTCCGGTGTTGTGAGGAAGGCGTGAAATGACTCATTATTTTTTAGTGGATGAAGAACTTCAGGCTGAGCGGGTGACTTGCTCGAGGTCACACCAGTGGTAACTGACTAAGGCTGCTGCCTCCTCACCCGGTATCTTGGCTCATTGATTTTGGGGGGAAGACAAATTTGACAGAGCTGCCTGGTTACAGGAGGTTGAGTACTCGGAAAGCTGCCAGCGATGACCTTGTAAATAAATCAAAGCCAGAATTTCACTTTTGCTTTAGTTATTAATTTTTTATAGCATAGATCCACTTTCAGTTATTTTCTTAAGCCAAGTATATGTCAAAAGAAAATCAACATTTACCTGCTCACCACCCTCAGCAGCTGCCAAACGCCCCAGCATGGAGTACGCCTAGTTTGGTCTGACTCACTTTTATGAGCCTGAAAAGCACTTCCATTTACCTCTGCCCACTAAAATGTTCCCAGTTCCTTCAGCCCTCTCCACAGATCAAAACTCTGATCCCCCAGCCAGGTATGATCCCTTCTTCTTTCAAACTATCATTGTAGTTTACTTGTGTTCATTTGCTGTTTTATACTTTCTATGCGCTGTGCAATTCGTTGAACAAGGAGGCCACTGGACCGGGGTGGCTCTAAGGCCAGAGCAGCCCATGTAAGCAAACTGAGATCCAAGCCTCGAGATGATGAAACCAAAATGCTAAGGACAACAGTTCATGGCCAACAGGTGTCACACTATGGTCAATAGATCATTTCTTTTCTGTGTCTGCCCTCTCTCTCTATACGTCTTCCCCTGGCTCCTGTCCGCAGAGCACTCCTACCACTTCCAGTCTGGCACTGTCCGATTCGAATTGATTTTTGTTTAAATAAACTCTTAAAATCTTTAACATGCCTCAGTTTATCTTGAACAGTTCTGGTGTTGGAAGAGGGAACTAAGAAGACCCCAGGCGCCCCCAGGAGCCATGAGCAACCAGACTAGGTAGAGTTGAGCCCCTGGGGCTCTGCTCTCTCGCTGCCTCTGGAGGTCGTGGGTAAGTCCCTCTGAGGTCCTAGCTCGGTGGCTTTCTTTCTGTTCTGAGCTTTCACGCTTCACTGGAGCATTTCTCTTTCCAGAAACTGACCAGAGTTGAACTGGGCCTGCCTTCATCTGGGCCTGGTGCACTGTGAGGCTCAAGTAAATAACATTTTGTCTTAAGACTAAACAAGTAGTTGAAGCTTACCAAAGATAATTTTGAAGTCCAGTGGCCACAGCGAAGAGCTTTTAACCTAGATAAGCTTACCCTAAAGAAAAAGGGACTCAGCCAAGTACTCACTATGAAGAGTAGAGGAAAAATTATTTTCCCTGCTCTGCAGTTTCTGGTGGCTGAGACAAGACCTGCTGGGACACCCCACTCACTCCAGATCCTGGTGTGGACAGCATCCTGAGAAAACTGGCAAAAACCGGTTAGGGTAAGAGCACTTTCATACCAAAGTCAGCTCTTCCAGATGAAAATTTCATCATGTCCCCTCTTTTCCAAATTCAGATAGGCAGGGGAAAAAATCTTTGTGAGAACTGGACCTTTGAATTTTGACTTGTGAATTTGGTTTGGGTACCCTCAGTGGTTATGAAAGGAATTTTTGAGGGTGAAATAGGCAGGTTTAGGAAATTTTTAAAAATTAGGAGGGTCCATGGAAAAAACACAGGGCTACAGAGTTGCAAAAGGGTACATTTCCATAAGACAAGAGAGCGGCAGAAGTTATATTTCCATAAGATAAGGGAGCTGCAAAAGGTACACATCCATATATGAAAGCCTAAGTGACCGGCTGACTGGCTGACCGGCGGATAGCTATGACACACACTGACCATCGGGGGCAGACGCTCAATGCAGGAGCGGAAACCACAGGCATGGAAACATGGAACAGACTGATGAATCTCAGAGGGAAGGGGAGAGAAGGGAGGGCAAAAAGAAATTAACCAAAGATCTTATATGCAAACTAGAGGCCCGGTGCACGGATTTGTGCACTGGTGGGGTCCCTCGACCTGGCCTGCGGGATCAGGCTGAAACCACCTCTCCAACATCCCCTGAGGGGTCCTGGGTTGCGAGAGGGTGCAGGCCAGGCCAGGGAGTGCACCAGGCCTCTAGTTTACAAAATAAAGGGAAGGAGGAAGAAAAGCCCAGAGGGAATAGAAGAATAAGGGAGAAGAAGGAGGGAACTTCAAGTATTTCCTGTGAGACTTGAGCTCAGGAGTTGCTATAGTGACCACATAAAAGGGGGAAGAGTGACCAATCAGAGGGGATATTGAGGCACAAAAAACTGCAGTCTTTATAAACTATGGTGTGTGGGGCCAGCACAGCCAAGGGTTCGGTGAGCCTGGGGGGGCGGGGGGGGGGGGAGACAATGTTCTTGTGAGTTTCACTTGTTTTGGCAGCACTTGCTGCACCACCCACAACCCATTAGCTACCCAGGAAGGATCTAGGGCACTCATAAGGTCAAGCTTAATTATGCTAAGAGGGCTGTGCCCTCTAAGCTGGGACTTGTTTGTGGCTTTGCCAATAGGTCAGTCTGAGGCTTAACCATATAGCCACTCCCTACACCAAGGAAAAAGGGACTGGGTGGGACTCTGTCCCCCTCCCCACATGGGAGTCTGTACTTGTTCTTCAATAGATTCCCACCGGAGACCATCCTGCCCAGGGGAACACTGCACGTTTCCAGTCCAAATTTCCCATTTCAGTATGGACCCTTCTCTTCCTAGATCAACTCCTGCTTTCTTCGTCTCATTTTGTGTCCTGAGACCTTGGCCTTCCTGGGGCACGCAGGTTGTGTGTGGGTTGGCTACTCAACGTCAGGTTGGGGGCCCCAAAGTGTGGCCAGACAGAAATGTGGGTTACACTCCATTTGTGACAGGCTCCTACCAACTACTGCCAGCTCTCAGGGGAACTGTCTCTTTCCTTTTTTCGGTTATTTTCGGAAGTGGCTATGGATCTTGGGGGACTAGTATCTTACTCCCTCTCTTTGGGGACATCTCTTGAGTTCACAGTGTTGTTCAGTACTGCCAGGGATAGTTACTGTTGGCTCCGCTGAAACCTGACAAGATATGCAAAAGTTTTTTGTTTTTTTTTAATCCTTACCTGAGGATATTTTTCCATTGATTTTTAGAGAAAATGGAAGAGAAAGGGAAAGATAGAGAAACATGGACTGGGGAGGAACCTGCAACCGATGCACGTGCCCTTAACCGGAATGGAACCCAGGACCCTTTGGTCTGCAGGCCGAGGCTCTATCCACACAGCCAAACAGGCTAGGGCTGCAAAAATATTTTTAAAGTAGCTCCATGGTCAGAAGTTGGTCAAATTGTTAGCTGACATTCAGAGCCTGATTGGAACTTTTCTAATGCCTTGTTCCCTAAGCTAAAGTGAAACCATGTACCAAGAAGGAAAGAAAAAAACACTCCGAGATCATTTTTGAAAGGATAAAGACACAGCTCTAGGTCTAGAACACGAGGCTGTTTGGATTCCGTCTTAGCTGAAGTTCTCTCTGAATAAAGAAGCAAATGAAAGATAATGTAGTTGGGTGGCTGGGTCAACCTCTTGATATCATTCAGGCTGCAACCCAATTCTTAGAGGAATGGAAACAACTATATGCCTTACACACTGAATCTACAATGTGGGCAAAAAAGGGTTCTATGGAAAGCAACCTCACAGGGCAGGTCTGGTGGGTAGTCACACCCCAGGCATATAACTTCCTTAGTCGGCCGTTTATCTCTGCCTTACACCAGCCCTGTCCTGTCCATTGTCTCTGCGTATCTAGGTTAACACACCTTTAGAATGCCTCCTTTCTCTACATTATCTTTATCCGATCCCCCCACCCCTTGCTTCTCCCACCTCCATGTAATCTTCCTTTGTGGCCTCCTTAATTCCAAATGTACAAAAGAAACTGCAAACTGCCATTCTGGGAAGCATTTTCTCAGTCTGTTAAGATCTTGCTTCCAGGCATATTCTCTGTTTGACTCAAATACATTTTTATAAAATTTCTCTACAGATTTGGACATTTCCTACCTCCACGGCAAAAACAGAAATGCGCCTCTAGGAACAATTCAAACCCCCTTATCCTTTTTACTAATTCCAAATCCCCCCCTATTCATCTCAGAAGGCTTGTAGATATTGTACAGGATCTGGATTTAGGAAACAAAGCCCTATTTGGAAGAAATCTACATCCTTTCTCCCTGCTTTTGTGTGTAAACACCCTATTCTTTAGGAATCCAGAGCCATCTCTTGAAATGCAAACTTTAGGGAGACAATTGCTATTAGAAAGAGAGAAACAAGAAATTATTTGGAAGTTAGGTGAATGAATGAAAAATCTAAAAAGTCTTTTCCATAAATGTTAATAAAAAGCTTTAGCCATCTGAGCAGATAATTTGCCTCATTCCATCTGCCAGAACACGATTTGCATCCAGCTATTCTTTTATAAACTGGGGAGTTTTTCATTATTGTGTTTGTCCTATGATTAAATTTTTAACTGGTTAAATAAAAAAAATCTTAGTGATTTATTTTTTTAATTTAAAAGGCTTCTGTGTCTGTTATTATGTTTATGTATGTCTCTCTATATAAATGTGTGATATTTTTCTACCTCTGTATAGTATTGCCAAAGTTAATTTGTAAAGAGCTCTATTTAATTGGCTTAATAAGTAGTGAGTGCCCACATAAATTAAGTACACTCTCAGCAATCTAAAAGCGAATCCTGATATTCAAGTTCACATGATCTAGGATAATCTCTGGTAAATAAAATTTACTTTAAGTTTGCTGGCTTAATTAAAATGAGCATGTCTTCAGCAGTCTCAGCTTTAAATGTAATGCAGACAAACAACTTCTATTCTCCCTGGGTGTTCAGTCATAGTTCATGTTATTGCCTACTAAATTTGTCAGCAAGAAAAATACTTACAAAGATGGTTAGCTGCTTAATGAAATTTTCGTGAACAAGCCAACCGTAATTATTAAGAACAGGTTGATATAAGTAAGAGAGAAGGTTATAAGTAAACTCTTCAACAATATTTCTACTGAAAAATATTTTCCAATATCTTTTTGGTAGCTTGAAATCTTAAAGTTATATGATTACATAAATTAAGTTAAATGATGGCTATCCGTCGAATAGATAATTTTCAGATAAGAAAATACTAAAACATTAATTACTGAACATAGGTTTATCTATTCTTGGCAAAGTGTACTTTTTCCAACTAAACATGGGGCCTGGAACTGAACTACAACTTTTGTAGCCTTTTAGAAAAGCTGCCTTCAGAGAGGATAAAGCTAAAGGCATGAGCTGTGAAGTTACTCTGCGTGTGAATCCCGATTCAAAGGTAACTACATAGAAAAGTTCTTAACCCTCCTGAGCTTCAGTGATAGTAATTCACCAGAGATATTTTATGACTAAATGCAATAATTCTTTGCAATACCTTAAAGCAATTACAAAGCCTAGAATGTACTAATTGTCAACTAAAATGAGCAGTTTCTAATTTTCAATAGAAATTATAAACCCAATATTTATGTAACATCCCAATGTTTATGTAGATAACTTTGTCAAAAATTTTAATTATAGCTCTGTATTTAAAAAACATTAAAAACCCTGCTCATCAATTTTCAGTCTTTGTGAACTTTCTACTTCAGTGTCAATGTTATATAATTAACCTATTAGTTAATGAGCACTGGAGCTATGGTAGTGACTAAAACCAAAAACCTCTTGGCTACTGTGGTTCATTCATTCTAGTGTTGGCAGCATGTGAAGTGGGAATGAGGGAGCAATGGGTAGGGTGACAGACAATAAACAGACAAATAATGTATGGGGTGATAGGTTCTATAGAGAAAATTCATTTGGTTAAGGGGAGATGAACACCTTGGGTAGGATGAGGGAAGATAGACTATTTTATATGGAATGGTTAGAGAAGGACTCTAAACAAAAAAAAAAAAGGAAATTAGAGCAGAGAATAACTGAGCAGGCTAGCCATGAGGTTATCTAAGAGAAGAGCTATTGTGGTGAAAGGATGAGTAAATCAATGGCTCAGGATTGGGAACATAGTTGGTGTTTTCAAGGAATACCCAGGAGTTAAGTGTGACTAGAACAGGAGTGGGCAAACTTTTTGACTCGAGGGCCACAGTGGGTTCTTAAACTGGACCGGAGGGCTGGAACAAAAGCATGGATGGAGTGTTTGTGTGAACTAATATAAATTCAAAGTAAACATCATTCGGGCCGTAGTTTGCCCACGGCTGGACTAGAATCTAGTGAGGAAAAGGAAGATGAGGTCAGACAGACTGCAGAGAGTCAGAGTATGTGGAACTCTTAGGTCAGAGGATCGACTTTAGCTATGATACTGAACAAGATATGTGTCTTAAGCAGTTGGGGCTGCTATAACAGAATGTTATAGACTGGGTGGCTTATCAACAATAGAGATTTATGTCTCCCAGCTCTGGAGGAGGGAAGCCTGAGGTCAGGGTGGCAGCAGGGTTGGATTCTGATGAGAACCCTCATCTGGATGGTGGAAGGCTATGGTCTGGTAGTATCCTCACATGGTGCACAGGGCAAGAGAGCTCTCTGGGGTCTCCTTTTAAAGAACACTAATGTCATTCGTGAGGGTACCATCCTAATGGCCTAACCACCTCCCAAAGGCCCTGTCTCCTAATTCCATCATGTTGGGGGTTAAGATGTCAACATACGGATTTTGAGGGGGCACAAACCTTCAGTCCACAAAAATAGAAAAACCACTGAAAGTTTCAGAGCAGAAGCATGACATGATCCAGTTATGTTTTTAAAAGGCTTCTCTAGCTGTTATGTTGAAATGGACTGTAACTGGCAAGCTGGAAAGCAGGGAGGCCAGTTAAGAGGCTATTGCAATAATCCCAGAGAGTTCATGGTAAATTAGAAATGCCAATCAGATGTTTGACTGGCAAGATTGAGTAGGTAGTTGGATACCCAAGCCTAGAGTTGAGAAGATAGCTCAGGCTTTAGAATATTTGGAGTTTTCAGTGATGGAGTTTGAGATCATGGAGTTGTATAAGATTACCACAGAAATGAAGGTAGATGAGAAGCTGTGAGGACAGAGAGCTGGGGCCCTCCACATAGAGGAAAAGAGACTGAGGAGGATCCAGTGAAGACACAGGAAAAGGAGCAGCCACCGCATCATGAGAGAGTCGATGACCTGGAGACTAAGGAGTGACTACTTTTCTAGAAGAATCATCTAGGCAAACATGTTTGACCAACTGAATAGTTGAAAACTGAAACTGACTATTGGGATTGGCAATATTAAGATCATTGGTAATCTTAATAAGGGAAACTTTAGTATTATGATAGGGAGAGGGACCAAAGCATGAACAGGGCTCAAGAGAAAAGATTGAGATCAGGATTTGGACAATTTCTCCAAATTTATTGTAAAGACAATGGAAAAATGGAGCAATGGCTTCTTGCACATCATATTCTGCACATGTGGCTTTCCCACCTCTGTGCTATTAATTATATTATTCCTCCCACAGGAAATTCATTCCTCTAATTCTCTTGTTGAAATCCATGTTGGTCTTCAATGTCCAGCCTAAAGCACACACCCTCTGCAAGTTCTCTGATTTTCTAAAAGGTTCCTTTCACTGTCAGCCTGCTAAGTACATACAAGTGGTACCAACTACACTAAATTTATGATATATTCCCTTTGAGCTGTTGTGGACCTGTTTTATTATTTCCATTAAATTGCATGTACCTGGGGCACTGTGGAATGAAAACACTATTTTTCCTCCCTCATAGCCAGGTAGGAAATTAACAGGTAGTTAGTTGGTGATGGTATTAGTAGTATTACCAGTAGGGTTAGGTAGTTGTAGTAATAGGTAGCAGTAGTTAGATAGTAGAGAATTAGCTAGGGGTAGTGCGGCTAATTACTAGATAGATAGTAGTAAGCTAGGAATATAATAGCTAGTACTTTTAAAATGTGGGTTATCTTGGATTTTATTTATTGGAGAAATAAAGCATAGATGTTGTTCTGTAGATATTTGTATTTTGACTTTTGTTTGTGTTATTCCTTTTCATTAAAAAATACAAAAAACAAAACAGTATGGTATAAAAACGGACATATAGATAGATAAATGGAATAGAGAGTCCAGAAATAAACTCTTGATTATATGGTCAATTTATCTACAACCAAGGAGGCAAGGATATACAATGGGGTAAAGACCGTCTCTTCAGTAAGTAGTGTTAGAAAAACTGGACAGATACATGCAAAAACAGAAACCAAAAAAAAGAAAGAAATTGGACCACTTTCTTACAAAAATAAACTCAAAATGGATTAAAGACTTAAATGTAGGACCTGAAACCATAAATCTCCTAAAGAAAGTGTAGGCAGTGAATGCTGACATTGCTCTGTAGCAACATCCTTTTGGATATGTCTCCTCAGGCGAGGGCAACAAAAGAAAAAAATAAACAAATGGAACTTCATCAAAACAAAATGTCTACGCACAGCAAATGAAACCATCAGCATAACAAAAAGACAGCTTACGAAATGGGAGACGATGTCTACCAATGACATATCTGATAAAGGGTTAATGTCCAAAATATATAAGGAATTCATACAACTTAACACTCAAAAGCTAACAATCCAAGTTGAAACTGGGCAGAGGACCTGAATAGACATTTCTCCAAAGGGTACATACAGATGGCCAAGAGACATATGAAAAGATCCTTACTAAGCATGGAAATTCAAATCAAAACCACAAGGAGACATCACTTTACGTTATGCCTGTCAGAATGGTGATATGCCTATCATCAACAAATCAACAAACAATAGGTGCTGGGGAGGATGTGGAGAAAAGGGAACCCTAGTGCACTATTGGTAGGATTGCACATTGGTACAGCCACTATGGAAATCAGTATGAAGATTCCTCAAAATATTAAAAATAAAGCTGCCTTATGATTCAGCAGTTTTACTTCTGAGTATCTATCCAAAGGAAAACAACAAAATCTGAAAATATACGTGTGCCTCTATGTTCATTGCAGCATTACCAGTAATAGCCAAGATAGAGAAGCAACCTAGGTGGCCATCAGTAGATAAAGACATTGTGGTGCGAATGTACACAATGGAATATTACTCAGGCATCAAAAAAAGAATGACGTCTTGCTACTTGTGAGAACTTTGATGGACCTAGAGCCGTGGTCAGCAAACTGCGGCTCGCGAGCCACATGCGGCTCTTTGGCCCCTTGAGAGTGGCTCTTCCACAAAATACCACATGGGGGTGCGCACGTACAGTGCAATTGAAACTTCGTGGCCCATGCGCAGAAGTCTGTTGAGGAGGAAGAGAATGGGAATCAAGAGGATTTTCCTTGAACTATATACAGCATAGAAATAAAGAAGGTTTTAAAAATAAAAGAGCATGTCAGACATCTAGAACCAAATCAAGTATAACACAGTTTATAGCACCAAGTTAAAACTCAACTCAGAGATCATATTTATTTCTATTGGAATGTCTGTTCTTTTAATTCAAACATTAATAAGCCTCAATTGCAGAGGTATTTATAGTAGCAATTTAGCAAAAGGGTCTCTACTTTTATATATTGCACTTTTTTAAAAGCAAAATATATGAAGACATAGAATTCTGTTTCTGTGTCATATATAAGAAAGCTCTAAGGATTCAACTAACACATATAATGAATACATGGGATGCAATTTTAGAGCATATTTTTAGATAAGATAGTGAAAACAACATAATTATTTAAAAATATTAAATGAAATTGAAAGGGTTTCAAAATATGTAATGTATATAATAATGAAAGATTAATTAATCTATAAATTAGACATTGTAAGATTGTTTTGTTAATATTTTATAAAACTTAAGACAATGCAAGAATATTTGCTTTATAAATTTATGTGTAGGTGGTTGAGCCAGGCTATTTCAGAAAACAAACACAACATAAACCTCTAATGTATAATCTCAACTTTCACCTACTTTTTAAATGACAGCTCGTTTAAGCCTGCTTATAGATACAGATCTTGCTGAGAGAAGTTTTCATTTGTCATTCAAAGACAGATTGATGACAGAAAGATCAGAGACATAGAGTGAGAGAAAGATGATAGATAGACAGATAGATATAATAAAACTGGCATTTTGGTGCATAGTTTTATAAGTCTGAACACTTTTATAGAGCAGTGTCTTTGCCACCAGAATCAGGGTACAGAGCACTTCCATCACCCCCAAAAGAGTAGGCTTCCCCTTTCAGTCACATACTCAAACCACCCCAACTCTTGGCTGATGTTCTCTCCTTGGCTATACTTTTGCCTCTTGTCAAATACATTTTAAAAAAAATATGTTTATGTTGATTTCAGAGGGAGGAAGGGAGATTGAGAGAAGAAGGGAGAGAGAGAGAGAGAGAGAGAGAAACATCAATGAAGAGAGAATTATCCATCAGCTGCCTCCTGCACGCCCCCCACAGGCGATCCAGCCCACAACCTAC
>NW_006290675.1:1410910-1416224 GCF_000327345.1 Myotis davidii | reverse complement strand
CCATCAGCTGCCTCCTGCATGCCCCCCACAGGCGATCCAGCCCACAACCTCAGCATGTGCTCTAAGCAGGAATTGGACCATGACTTCCTGGTTCCACACCAGCCGGGCATATCAAATACATTTCATTCAGTGTTTCCCACAAGGGTTCCTCCACTCCAGGGAAATTCCAGAAATCTGTTACTGTCTGGGTGAAGGTGGTAACGTCAATCACTTCTGTGTGGATAGGCTCTGAGAGGAAATGTTTTGAAAGAGATAAAGGAGTTTAAGATGATGCCATGGCTCACCCTCTGGGCACAATCACAAGTGGTGAGATGAAGGGAAAGGCCATAGTCTAAATTCCATCATTCAGAGATGCCGCTCTGATCACTCAAAAGGATATAAGAGATCAAACTGGTTTTCTCTCTGTCTTGGAATGATTTGTACACTAGCTCAACGACACAGCTGACGAGGGAAAGCTGTTCCAGGTGGAGGGAGGACTGGAGATTCGCACTTCCTCCCGGGGCAGGTGAAGAAGGGAAAGGAAGACAATGTAAGTGGAGCCCTTGAAGACTGAGGGGTTCCTGAGTAATGGGGAGACAGATGTGCCATTTCTTAGATGCAGTTGGAGAACAGAGCCAGAGGTGTGCTCCCACCAATAGTTATGGGGAAACAGTAGAGACAATTAAATGTAATATTTGGACAAGAGCCCAGTCCTCCCGGCCTTCCCTGTGGCATCGAAGGGGCCTATACCCTTCCCATGGCTCCAGGGTGAGCTGTGGAAATTAGCCTAGAGAGTGAGCTGAGGCCCATCCCCTGCAGTCTCCCGGTCAAAAGAGAGAAGCACATGACCGTGATGCTCCTGGACCTTTGATGGCTGGCAACTCCAGCACACTGTGCAGCAGCCGCGATGTCATCCGCAGGAGCCAGTGCCGCACAGCATGGGTGCCACAGAACAAGGAAAGAAAAAGGAACCTCACCCTCCCTGCCATGCGTGTGTGAATGCTGATCCGAATGAATTTCTTCTTCCTACACTTGAATCCCCTTGAGAAAAGGGGATAGGAAAGTCAGAGTTAAGACCTGAAATTGATTGGAACTGAATCAGTAATCCTGAGAAATCGCTGATGGAACTGAATTGACACCAATACTATTTTTCTGGAGGCAGATCAGTGGCTCCTCTTCTCACTCAAGTTGGTGAGTGTAGAATTGAAACCTGTGGCACAAATCTGGGGTCAGCAGGATGGATTTTGTATTCCAGAGACCAGCTTCAGAGACAGTGTGCGGCTAGAATGCCAACCTCTGACTCACACAGAAATCCTGCTGATGCACAAGGAATCGTTACTGCGTTCCCCAGGGTGGCCGAGGCGTTCTCAGTGTTTTCTCAGACCCAAAACACATTTGTAAGATTTCACTAAAAAAAAAAAATGCAGTACCAATTTCAGCTCAAACCTGTTAAGTATAAAGCACCTACTGAATAAAGATCAAAATTTAAATACCTGAAGGGTTAAACTGCCCGTGAATTTTGTATTCCCCAGGAGAGTGAAAAGGCAGAGGAAGAAGACAGGACAAAGAGATAACTCCCAGCCCCACGGCTGCCTTTTTGTTCCGGAGGGAAAAGCTACCAAGTAGACAGTTCCTTCATGGGAGCCTAGAGTGTTACATTTCACAGTACAACCCAGGACCACGCGGGTCTCCCCCTTCCTGAACCCTGGCTTCAAGTTCTTTTCTCAAACTTGAGAGAGAAAAATCACCCAGGGAGCTTGTTAACCATGGAGATTCTGACCTAGCTGCCCTGGGATCCTGCATTTGTTAACAGGCACGCACCACAGTTTGAGGAAAGACAGCAAAGGACTTGGTTAATGAGTTCTGTGTGCGCAGCTTGAACGGCCCTGGTCTGAAGGCTTCTCAGTGTGGGAACCCAATTACTGTCACTTCCCTGTGCTGATGCACACTGGACGGTCTCCGCAGGCCCCTGCTCCCCACGCTAGGGCTTAATCAGCAGTTCATCACTCCTATTCTTTGCAAATTCTCCACTCATTTGTCAGGATTTCCATGTTTTTGACACCAAAGAACTAGGTCTTCAAATTGTGTGATGGTGCACACCTGCCATCTGGTGGTGAGAGGCTAACTGCGAGACACGGAAATTCAAGTGATCCTTCCCTTCCTGCTTCTTGGTTTTCATGTTGCCAAACTGTGCCTTACCAGGCAGGCCTGAAGAATGGGCGTTTGGGGGATTGAACCCAGGAATGCTTCTGCAGCTGACTGTGGACCTGGTGGTTAGCAGGAAGTGAGGTTCTCCTCCGCGTGGGTTTGGTGTCAGCTCCTCTGGACCTGGGCTCCTGGCTGGATTCCAGAGTTGTGGGAGCGTCCTGGGGCTGCCAGCTAATTTAGGGACCATCGAAGGTGAGGTTGGAGAAATCGGAACACTGCCAGGGGAAAGGCATTCTATGACCATCGTTTACTAAGAAAGGGCAATTCATCCGTGAATACTCTTAATTGTGGGGTCTAGGGTTTACCTAAATTGACAACATGGTGCAGCCTGATGGCATTTGGGATTACTGGCATTCTGGGCACGCTCTGTTTGCACTTACTGCAACCATGTGTTTTCTGTATTCACTTTTGGAGGGTGGGGCCGGAAAGGAACATGGCTGTGGGGTGAGGAGAGAAGAGATACACTGTTCTTATTTTGTCAACATCTGGGATATACCAAGCTCTTATCATCTATAATAATAAAAAAGTAATATGCTAATTAGACCGGACATCCTTCCAGACGACCTTCCGGACGAAGCCCGGGCTGCAAGGGCCAAGGCGGCCGCTGCAGCGGACAGGTGCCAAGGCAGAGGCCGGTGCATCGGGCCTCTAGTGAGAAAATAAACACGAGGCTAGAGGAGCATGCAGACAAGGTTAGATCTAGGCTCTCGCTCCAGTTTTTCTTCTTATAAGTCTTACGGCCCTGAGCTTTCATCTCTTCTCTTGTAAAATGCAGGCTTCATGCTTAATCTTACAAGATTGTAGTTGAGATGAAATGAGGTCGTGGCAGTGGAAGGGTTGGGAAATTAGGAAATGTCAAAAGTGTGAATATGTCTGTTGCATTGACATTAGCCTCAGACAGGTCCAGGGAGGGCCGGACAGAAAGGTGCAGGTGTGTGGGTGGGAGGATGGGGTGACGGCTGCCCAAGGGCATTTACTGGGAGTCTCTCTGAATAACTCAAAAAATGGCTCCAAAAGTTGTGCATTTATGCAAAATAAAATGTTTTTTTAAAAATATGTTTAGAATTAATGAAAGAGGTTTGTGACCATTATATTTTTCAAAAGAACACAATGGCAGGAGGGACAGTGAAATTATTTTCACCCTTAAGTGTTGATTCTAAATGTGTCAGCTTTTAAATAATGAATTTTTAGAAAGCAGCTGAGTTAACTGCTGTTGCATTTATAGTGACTGATAAAGCTTTAAATGTAGCCAAGCCAATGTCTTATTATTCAGGCAATTAATCTAAACAATGTCCCACCAACTTGAAGCTAATTCAAACATGAGGAATTTTAATACTTATTTCATAATTTGGCAAAACTAACACATTTTAATTAGCTTAAGAATTCTTACTTTGTTCTCTTTGTCAGGAACTTGAAAACAGTAAGTATGTGTAAGCAAACCCATGTGAATCGTGACTCGCATTTCTTTGGCCAAATAAACTTAGAAATCATTTTTTACTAAAAAACTAATTTCTTTATTTTAAGATTTTTTAAATTTCAAATTTTTCTTTTGAAAGAGAGCCTTTTGCATTATATATATAACAAATACACACATATAATTCTCTCTACGCTCTATCTCTATTTACTTTCTATCTCTTCAATAGGTCCAAGACACTGAGCAAAAATAGAGTACCATGAGAGACCAGATATTTGAAGCAGGGAGGAAGCTGAGGCAGAGGACAGACTATGAGATGGAGCCGTGAATGAGGACAGGACAGGAGAAGCACACGGGACATCCATGCACTTCTTAAGAAGAGAGGGCCCCAATTTGGTCCTGATGTTTCCCAGCCATCTGCACAGAGTGAAACCTGAGCAGGCACAGGAGTCAGCGAGAGCAGAACTGCCTGGCAGAGAGCTGCGCCTGATTCCTGAAGTTGCTCACTTTGGTTGAATATTCTCACCTCAAGTTTGGCAAGAGCCTGGACTAAGTGATTATTTGGAAGGAACCAAAAAAATTATCTTTTCTCTAAAAAGCACAGTGTTAGTCTCTGTGGGTATGTAAGTACAAATCTAAAGAGGTTGTGATTTCACAACCCCATCTAATGACAGTTTAAAAATGATTCCTCACCTATGATAAACTTACATCTTTAATTATATGAGGGGAGCATCTAACAACTGATCATAAGAATGGGTACAGAAAAAAGAGGAATTAAAAATATTGAAACTCAAGAGAGGTAAAAATATAGAAATTCAGATCATAGCATATCTAAAACAAGCACCAAATTATTAAATACTCCCCAAATCTTCACCACGCTGAGGGTAGGAATGGGCTGGCTCTCAGAATGCTTCTGCTTTCAGCATATTTTGTGTAACAGGGTCAGGAGTATGCTGAGGCTCCCATCTCTGCCTTCAAGTGTTGGTCTGACTCTAGGACAGTCTATCTCTTTTCTTGCAAGCTGAGCGGGTATCAAAATTATTGGTGGCAAAGGGGAGGTTTCAAGGCATCCTTGGCCATCCAAAGGAACTGATTCTGATCACAGAGGCAGACCTAGGCCTTCCCCTACCTGCATAATGTCCCTTTGGTACAGGCCTTTTCATGGGCTGAGAGCAGGCCCAGTACGTGTCACCACCAGGTGGCAGGAGTGCACGCCGAGTAAACAGAGCAGCCATGGGCCCTTCTTCTTTGTTTTCCACTCACTAAGCTCTCCACTAGGTGACAGCAACGTGTATGTAATGCGATGGCCTTCGATGAGTCACACAAATTCAATCTTTCTTTTAAACACGAGAGCTGCATTTTGCTTTTTATTTTTGAATTTTGATAAGTTTATTTGAGCCAAACTGACACATATGCTGGGGAGCAAGATCTCACATGCCCTTGAGAAGCAGCAATTTAAAAAAGTATCCACAGTTGGATTTCTTTCCTCTAGATCAGTGGTTCTCAACCTTGACTGCGCATTAGAATCACCTGGGAATCTTTTTAAAATCCTGATTTCTGGGCCTCATCCTCTGGAAATTCTGTTTCTTTGTTATGGGGTGGGGCCACAACATTAGTAACAAAGACACAATTTCCAGAGGATGAGGCCCAGAAATCAGGATTTTAAAAAGATCCCCAGGTGATTCTACTGTGCAGCCACGGTTGAGAAGCTGA
>NW_006290675.1:1381215-1410659 GCF_000327345.1 Myotis davidii | reverse complement strand
CTATATCTATAGATCAGTGTTTCTCAACCTTGGCTGCACATTAGAATCACCTGGAATCTTTTTAAAATCCTGGTTTCTGGGCCTCACCCTCCAGAAATTCTGTTTCTTTGTTACTAATGTTGTGGCCCCACCCCATAAAACACAACCAGAATTTCCGGAGGATGAGGCCCAGAAATCAGGATTTTAAAAAGATTCCCAGGTGATTCTAATGTGCAGCCAAGGTTGAGAACCACTGCTCTAGATCTAGAATATGCAATACTATTTGCTATTGGCCTCCCTCGCGTTAACGTAATATACAAAAACAAAACTTTTGCGGGGGTTCGCTTTCTAAAGAACCTGGGAAAGATTACTATTTGAAACCATTATTACTTAAGAATTTATGGAGTCCAGACATCCTTACCCCAAGTTAGAAAAAAAAGTGACTAAAATAGTTAAAATAGTCACTCTTTGGCAGATAATACTACTTATTGACCACCTATCATATGGCACAGATGGTATTAAAATGCTTTAAAACATTAGTTCATTGAGTCTGGATCAGCACTTTGTAAGAAAACCTAGATTTTAACGGAAGGCTTTTTAGGGCTATCATCTCTATATTTTCTGTGACCTTATTATAATTTTCCTGCTTGAGCCATTGCAAAACCCATACTGCAGAAATTGGAACTGTTTTCACGGAATGATTTCGAGTGCACACAGGGATGTACTCTCTCTATTCATGGCATTCACTTTCGTGTAGTTGCATAACATTAACGCAGTGAGGGGTAATAATATAGTTTGATTCTATAGTGACATTAAAGGCTAACAAAGAAGATTGGTTAGGGAGCAACAGCAAGGTGATAAGTCATTCATGCTGAAATAGAAATGGTGAGAGGTGAGAGCAGAGTGGGGCCAGAGCGAGCAGAGTCCTTGGGGCCTGACTCGGCAGAAGGGAAGGGGATGAGACGGGCCAGTTCAGCTGAGCAGCTCCGCACTCCTGTGGCTGCCCCGCTCAGCGCTGAGAGCTTACCTGTGGATGGCCAGAAGCAGCCTGCTGCGGCCAGGACTCTCCCCACAGGTAGCAGAAACCTGAACATGTTTGAGTTCCTCGGAAGCAAACAGGGCAGTGAAGCTTTGGAAACAGAGTCTACAGTTGGCCCTCAAACAACACAGATTTGAACTGTGCAGGCCCCCTTGTAGGTGGATCTTTTTCAGTCAATAGTTGGCCCTTCCTCTCCATGCGTTTCACATGTGCAGATTCAACCAGCAGCAGGTGAAAACAGTATTTCGCATCCCCAACCGCAGACAGAAATACTGATTTCAACCTGCGGTTAGTTGAATCTGTGGAAGCAAAGGGCCAACTGCAGTCAAAAGTAATACATGGATTTTTCATCTGTGTGGGGGTTGGCGCTCTTGCCCCGTGTTGTTTAAGGGTTAACTGTAATAGCAAGTGGTTGTCCAGGAGGTGTGCACAGTGAGAGTGGACCTGCCCTCAGGGAGTCCCCTGGGCGTTCATTTCTCCTTGTTTCAGTTCTAAATTGGACTGGAAGCTATCATAGAGGAGTGGAGGAGTAAGACGTTAAAGGCTGCAAATATGCTTAAGACCATTTTTGTGCACAATGATTTTATTGTACAGTATAGCTGCACTTTTGGACTTTATTTCAATTATCTTTAAGAGAAATACAACAAAATGATATGGCGACCCCAAAGGGCAAAATCTGACTAATGAGAAATGGAAAAAGTACCTTTGTTGTTTCTTGCACAACATAGTGGGGGCTGGGGGAGTTGAAAGAAAAGAAAGGAGTGGAGATGAGGGACTTCGGGAAGGGAGTTCTAGGAGAAAGAGAGGGGTAGTGACTTTATTAATCTGTGGCCAGAACCATGTCCCCAGGTATTTGCAGGCAACGTAAGATGACTCCAGGTGCCAATAGCTAGCACATCGCAGTAGCAACAACTGCCATCAACTATGGAGCTACTTAACTGGGAACCAGCCGTTGCTCTTACCTGTGTCTCTTATTTAGTCCTTAGGCAAGCTCTGTGGGGAAGACGATATTATCCCTTCTCGGGAGAGAATAACTTCCCAGGTCCAACAGTTAGCAAATGGCACAGTTAGGGTTCAAATCCTGTTCTCTTTACAGTATTTCCTCTGCTTTTTAGGGCTTTCCTTCCTAAGCCATGGCTGGTGAAACATTCTTACTGCCTGCCACCAGGGGCCACCACTAACCAATTTGGATCACGTCATGAGCACAATTGGCTCTAAATGTAATCAATTGTATAACTACGGCCGGTCTAAGTTCAGGTCTCCTGGAATTGCTGCGTGAAGCAGAGGCGTTACACAGGATTACTGGGGAAATAGCAATACATTTAGAGGAAGTCTTCACTTTCTCTTTTTTTCTGGCTTAAAGAGGAATAAAGGGAGAGAAAACAGCAGAACTCAACTCAATAGGCAGCACAACCAGAAGCTTTTAGCCTGTGTGGCTGGCAGTTGGTCAAAAAATGACCTGCTCAACTTTCCTAGTAATGACGGGGAGGGGGTGGGGGAGGGGGAGAGCAAGGCAACAGTGCTTTAAAGAATGTAGTTTGAGCATTAAGACACTGTTGACAATTGTCGGTGCTGCTTTGCTCTCTATCAGTGTTTAGTTGGGTTGTACATGGTCACTTTCTGTGGTTTCCATCCCCAGCATTCCTTCCCAAAGGACAAAGTTCAGACTGGAATTCTTACCCAGGTTTCAGGGCACAAAGTAGAGAAAGCCAACAAATCTCAAGCAATCAACAAAACACTCACACCACCTGAACATGTTTTTCTGCATATGTTTATTTGAAAAGATTTTTAAGAAACTTCAGGGGGTTGTGTCTGTGGCAGTTTCTTTAGGTGAAAAATGTGCTAACAGTCACTATGGAAACCAAGATGCAGGCAACAAGGAGCAAAGTCAGACCTATTCGGCAGTATTTTGAATGCTTCTCTTGTTCCTCTTCCTTTTTCAATAAGGTATCAAAACCGGGCGTGTACATGTCTCCCAACCAAAACCGTAGGTCATTCGGATTTTCCTAAAAGAAAATTACATGGAGAAGAGGCTCAATCAGTGATCAATACAAGATTGTAGACAAAGCGCCGCCGGAGGTACCAAAGGCCCACGTTCACACTGTCTTGGGTGAGGCTGAAGTGTCATGACTCAAATAAGAGAGGCTAGGCTTCCCTGAACAGCACCCACACGGAAGTGCAGCCTCTGGGCTGCCCGGGAATCCCCGTGGCTCCGAGCTGTAGGTCCGCATGAGAATGCATTAGGAGTCCTGCATGATTTACTGACTAAATTGCTCAAGTGTTTCTGCCGTCTTTATGCCAATTTAGTGCGTCTTACATCTCATGAATAGTGTGTGCCAATCAGGTTAGTGAGTTGAAATAAAATTAAAATTCCTCCCTTGCTTTAGATGAGCCTTCAAGGTTTGATTTAGTTGGCAAGGTAGAGATAAACATATGTGATGAGTTTTTCAGTAAATCCAGGAGCTGCCTTACATGGGAGGAGGAGTAAGACTAAGAATCAAGGGTCCCTTCCATGCCTTTTAGGTTGCCGGTCCCCCTTGGAGAGGGTGACAGCATATTTGACGTGCAGAACTTTGGCACTGTTTGACCTCCTGAAGAAAGAATCCCACATATCCTTCCCCACATCAACTCTTACACTCCATGTCTGTTTCTTTCACGGGCCTCATCTTCCTTTCAGCTGGAAAGAATTGTCTTCAACTCAACCTCATTCCTATGTCCAAACAATCACCTGTGAACTCTACTGGTCATACATTTAAATTTTTTCTTCTTCTATTCTATCCAGCTATGTTCAGTGCTAAAGAGTCAGTGTCTCTGTCTGGATTCCAGTAAGCATACAACAAATTTATGGTGAATGCTGAAACCCTAGTTTTTTAAAACCCACTTCATTATTTCTTACCTGAATTACTGCAATAGCTTGCAGTTGGACTGCCCACCCTCTCTCGCACTCTCTAGTCTCAGTGGACTTAAAACCAGCCAATTTCCATGGCAGCTTCGGGGTCAGTGAACTAGTTTCATACTCACCAATGCCCAGTAAGAGGCAATGTGCATGCCTGCAGGAGGCTGGATGGATTCAGGCCATGGCAATACAACTCTTCCATCACATTGCTATTAGTTTCAATTTTATAGTTTTAGGAATGCTAAAGTATTAAAATAAAATTTGGATGACTGGTGCAAAAGGATAGATGATTTAAATTGTCTACTCTACTCTTGCCCTTGTGTGTGTCCTCATCAGCAGCCTGCACTTTGTCTGCAAGGTTAATTGCCTCCATTCTTCAGTGAGGACTTCCAGAATTCTGCTTAAAGCTTCCCTTCATAGCTAAATATGGGGCTCCTTTTCTCTTTTCTTATTTATAAACTAGAGTCCCGGTGCATGGATTCATGCACCGGTGGGGTCCCTAGGCCTGGCCTGCCCTATCTCACAACCCGGGATCCCTTGAGGGATGTCAGACTGCCAGTTTCAGCCTGATCCCTGCAGGCCAGGCTGAGGAACTCCACCAGTGCACGAATCTGTGTACTGGGCCTCTAGTATACATATAAGATCTTTGGTTAATCTCTTCCCGCCCTCCCTCCTTTCCCCTCCCCTTTGAGATTCATCAGTCCGTTCCATATTTCTGTGCTTGTGCATTGAGCATCTGTCCCTGGTGGTCAGTGCGTGTCATAGCTACCAGTCGAATGGTCGAACGATCACTTAGGCTTTTATATATATACTAGAGGCCCAGTGCATGGATTCTTGCATGAGAGGGGGTGGTCCCTCAGCCTGGCCTGCGCCCTCTCACAATTCAGGACCTCTCGGGGGATGTAGCAGTGCACCAAGCAGCAGGCAGCCAGGGAGGAGCCCAAGCCAGCACCGTGCTGCTCATGCTCATCCCAGCCTGCTGTGCCTGCCACCGCTGCTGCCACTCAGTAGTGCTGCTGCAGACTCAAGACAGGCTCCCGCTGCCACAGCTGCGCTCACCAGTCATGAGCCCGGCTTCTGGCTGAGTGGCATACCCCCTGTGGAACGCACTGACCACCAGAGGGAAGCTCCTGCATTGAGCGTCTGCCCCCTGGTAGTCAGTGCACATCATAGAGACTGTTCAACCGGTCATTCTGGTCATTCAGGTCGTTCATTTGTAACAGTCACTTAGGCTGTTTTGCATTCTTGCATTTTGCAGAAACTCCTGAAGAATTCTGAAGAAAGGAAGATGAGGTCCGTGAAAGAAACAGACATGGAGTGTAGGAGTTGATGTGGGGAAGGATATGTGGGATTCTTCAGGAGGTCTAAATTCTTCTTGCATTCTTACATTTTGCATCTATCCTTTTGCACCAGGCCTAGGGACCCCACCGGTGCACAAATCCATGCACCAGGACTCTAGTTTATAAATAAGGAAGGAGAAAAGTTACATGGGCCAAACTAAAAGCACTTATATATATATATTCTTAGCAATTTAGAAAAAAGAGAGTAGTCCAAGAAACTTTAAACTTTTATGACCCATGGTGGTGAAAAGTTTTCAGAAATAAGTTAGGGGCTCTGTCTGCTAAATAAGAGGTATGAATAAGAAAAGGTGAGGGGAAAAGTTGAATTAATGAGGCATTCATAAATAGGAAGAAATTATAACCAAAACAAAAGTCATGACTTCCAGAAACATCCCTCAAGAATGCAAATGAACCTGTGACCTGAGGGGCCACTGCTTTGCAGTGAGCGATTTCATGTAGAGGATGGGGGGAGGGGGTAGACCCTGGTTATAGAAAAGCAATATAGCCATCATCCTCATGTTTGAGCTTCTTAAACATAACTCATGGAATTGTCCAACAAAAAAATTACTCCTCATTGCCAATAATGTTCAATTTCCTTATTCTTACATTCAAACAATTTCTTTTAGTCTGTTTTAGCCTTATTTTCCCATTATTCTATTACTTCAGCTGTAGTGCCAGCAAAGCTAGACTGCTTAGTCTGACAAATTCTCTAACTTTCTTGTACTTGTGCATTTCCTCTTGCTACGCCTGACAGAAGAACCCCCCCACAGTTATGCAAACCATCTATATCTTTTGAATTCTCCACATCTTTCAAATCCAGCATAAATTAACTTTTCACTAATCCAGTGTGGTTTTGTTCTCTTCTGACTTTGCACAGCACTTTCTATAACCACGATGGGCACAGTCCTCTCTCTCGATCTTGTCGCTCTATCTGGTTCTACAGTCAAGACATGTTTGTGAAATAAATCAATACATTTTTCCTACTTGTAGGAAGTGACTTCTTAGAGGTTGATCTTCAGGCTCCTGATAAAAAACACATGATTATTGTTGCTATGGGGGAGTATCTGTTATGGAAACTTCTCTGGAAAAGAGACTACATTAAGGAGGAGATACATTACATCTACAAGAAGATTAAGAAACTTCAAAGACTCCGGACAATGAGATATTTCAAGGAGTGCACATTTGAGATTTTTAAAGTGTAAAGATTGTAAGAGGACATAAGGCTGTCCCCTGCAAAAGTCTTTAGATACTTAATGTATGAACAGATATGCATAAAGGGTACCTGGAAACCGTCAGGCCTTCCTGGCTCCAGGGCAGCAGAGGCAAGCAGAGGCTGGGAAGGAATCCAGTCCAACTCAGAAAAGAGAGGGCCACTCTCCTGCTTTCCAGGTATTTCTAGGTCCTCTATGTGGTGGGTGACACTGGGCGTGGGATACAAGTGGGGTGAGGGGACTTAAGTTGGGTGAATGAGTTCATTGCATATTTTTCCTGTGTTGAAATGCTTTTGTTTTGTTTTGTTTTTTGTTACTGAGACACAGGAAAAAGTCCAAAATGTAAGTCTGCAATCTTAAATCACCGAGTGGGCTTGAAATGAAATGATCTTTGATGAGAACTGCTTTGCACAGTGCCGAAGACAGAATATTGAATCAATATTGTTTGAATACATGTTGAACAAGAGATTCGTAAGTATTCATGAACACAAGTGGTCACACAACCATGGGAAAACACACATAATTTGGCAAGCTAATTTTCAAAAAACTTTTACCTTCCAGGTAAACACTGTTTCTGTGCCACATCAAACTTGTTGTAAAACTCAAAACAAATAAATAAACCCAAAGAGAGGAGAGAACAAGGGAAGCCAGAGGCTAAAATGGCCTGAAACCTGGAGGCTCTGTGCCCAGGGAAGAATGCCTGTCACCTCAAAACCGATGTTGTTTAGGATATTTAACTGATCTCCCCCTTCAACTGAAGAACTGGCTCTTTGCCTTGAGTACCTTCAGGTGTCCAGAAAGGTTTGTGTGCAGGGAACGCTTGTCATATTCTTCGATGGTCCACGAAGGATTCTTTTTCCTTTCTTCCATAGCTTCCTCCAAGCTTACGTCACCATATAGTGGGTTATTCTTCAGAACTGATGAGAGAGATGGTGGGGGCCTGTCTATGAAGACAGCACCCTTCACACTGGATCCCCTCATTCGCTGAGCAGTAATATTCTTCTTTCCTCTCTGTTAGGAGGCAGAGACAAGGATTCTTTTACCAGCGGGCCACTGATGACAGAAAATGTAGTAGGAAAGAACTGTACCCCCAAATGTGTTGATTCTGCCTGGAAACCCAACAGATTAGGATAATGAGGAAAGGAGTCTGGGATCTAGTGTGACCTAGAATTCTATTTCATTGAGTTCTTTCTTTTCTTTCCTTTTTAAAAAATGTTTTTATTGATTTCAGAGAGGAAGGGAAAGGGAGAGAGATAGAAACACCAATGATGAGAGAGAATCATTAATTGGCTGCCTCCTGCACACCCTACCCACATTGGGGATCTAGCCCACAAACCAGACATGTGCCCTGACCGGTAATCGAACCGTGACCTTCTGGTTCATAGGTTGACAGTCAACCACTGAGCCACGCTGGCTGGGCCATTGAGTTCTTTCTTTGCCTATAATCTTTTTGGCTTCAGTAATCATTCATTAAAATGCTATTTTATAACTATGGAGAAAGAACACTGTTCTTTAATTCAAATTGTACAATTCTGAACAAAGCCATTTCCCCCAGCTCGCTTGCATTGAGATTTAATGACATTTCATTTCTATTTGTGCATTCCATGACTGATAAGAATAATATTTAATATTGCTCTATTAACCCAGCAAAGTCAAGATTAAAAGGCATTTATAGACATGCCTTGGCTTTCATGAAAATTCTCTTGGGACTCTTATTTCAGATATCTTGGAGAAATGGACTAAGTTAGCATAGCACTCCTATCTGTGTCTACAGACATGCTGGCTATTAGATTGCTCTAATATTGACCTTCAGATTTTAAAAAACATTTTAACTGAAGCATAATATACATAAAGACAAGCACATATGTCATAAATACATTTTCACAAACCAAATAAACCTTAAGATTCTACCAAGGAACAGAACATTACCAGCATGCCTCATGTGCTCTCCCAGTCACTATCCCTCACTCTGCCCAAGGATAACCAGTATTCCAAATTTAACAGTGCCAGGCAGTTGGTCTCTCTCTCTCTCTCTCTCTCTCTCTCTCTCTCTCTCTCTCTCTCGCATTTTATATAAATGGAATCATATAATGTGTGCTTTCCTTTCGTCTAAGTTGACCTCAGTTTTTTTCTTTCCTTTTTTTTCTTATGACTACAAAATTATCATGAAGGCAGAAAATGTTTAAGTTAAAATTTGTTCATTGGCCAAATATAATTGAGAAGAAACAAAAAACTTATAGCATAATGCTTCATTTATCATGGGGCATCAAGGGAGAGGAATTCCACATAAGTTAATTTTCAGAAAACTTAGGCTTACCCCTTAAAAACTGGCAGCAAATTTCATTAATTTATAGCAGTTTTTAAAATGTGTTTCACAAAACAGAGAAGATTCAATAGTAGCAATAAATATTCCTCTGTGTCATATTTATGATCATCAATAGGTTGATTCCCTCAGCATCTACTGGGGTATGTAGGTCATGTTAAATATGTATTTATATACGCTAAGTTGTCAACTAATATTACGTAGTTTCCTTTTGTAATGGCTAGTAATCTCAAAAAATCATCTGTATAAAACCTTTCACATTCTCTTTGGTCTTAGGTTTTTCTAATTTTCTTAATCCATACTTTTTTTTACATAATTAGAAATAGACTTAGAGATCTTCTCTGACTTTACTAGGTTGTTAGCGTGCTCAAAATCAATTTATATTCTGTAATACTGAAGTTTGCAGTGAAATAATAAATCATCTTGACTTAGTATTTCTCTTTAAGATGGATGACCTCATGAAAATGTTTCTGAATTGAGGAAAAAACAATTTGATATGAAATTTAGATCATTTCAGATTAGCATAAATCTGACTCAAGCTTTTTTCTTCAAGGCTAGACATCTTTGATCATCTTTGAGGAGGAATAATTCTTCTGACATTGATAAATTGGCTATGTCAGTTTTCTTGCCTGCTAGATTATTCCTTGAGTTTCTTAAACAAGGAAGTTCCATAAATGAGGGAACAGTTTCAGGGTAAAGAAAAAATAATACACGCTATTACAATGTATAAGGACCTTGAAAAACTAATATATAAAACATAGCAAAATAATCAGAGCTATAGTCACATTCATGAAAGTCTGAGATTTCTCCTCAAACATGGTGCCATTTATTTTTGTGTTGCATGGTAATCTCATGCCTGAAAGACATACACTTAAAAATTAAGAGTATAGCTTTATTAACAATTTGATGGCTGCATAAAAGTACCAATTATGGTTGGAGTTCATTTATACGTTGATAATATTTTTGAAATAGCTTAAGAAAGAAAAAAAGCATGTATTTGATTACAACTCTTCATCTACATTTTAGATAGATTTTATTTAGCAAAGGAAAACTCAATAGTAATTCCATTATTTTAGTTATATGGACTCTAAGATAACTTACATTTTAAAATATTTATGTAAAAAAGTAATATTTTAAAATTTACCTAACCTTTTTTGGCATTAACCATTGCTTAGTCCATTTATTCTTTATGCAATTTATTATTTATACCATTTATGTATAAGTAACTTATCATTCAATAAAAAGAGTAAAATAGAAGACATATTTAGACAAATAAAAACTGAGAATATATCATTAATAAGTCAATAAAAAAGGAATCTCTAAAAAATGTACTTCAGGCAGAATAAAATTAGTACTAGAAGGAAAAAGATAAGATGCAAAAAGGAATGCTGAGCATGAAAACAAAAAGGTAAAAAAAGAAAATTGATAAATATATGTATAAATCTAAGAAAGCATTGATTTCATGGTAAATAGAAATAGTAATCATTAACATATGATTTTTAAGATAAGAGACAGCTAAAACATTGAACAGTAACAAGAGTATAAGGCATTTTTTTTTTATGAGGACACTAAGGAATCACTTCAGTGATCACACAGAGATATTACTAAAACATGTATTGCTTAATTCAGTAAAGCAGTAAAAATATATAAGAGAAAGTAAAAAATAAGACAAGAGAAACAAAACAAAAAAATGGGGGGATGCCTCAGGAAAATAAAAAAAAGAGAGAAATAATCAGAGGCTAATTTACAGAGGCTAATTTAAATGTAAATAGACTAACCCCCCTATTTAGATGACAGATTGTCAGATTATCTTAAACATTAAATTCAGTTATGTAATATTTACAGGAGAAATACCTAAAATATAAGGACTCAGAAAGAATAAGAGTGAATGAAGGTAGAAAGTATATAGCAGGCAAATATAAACAAATGAGAGCTGGGTATTATGGTGATTGGTTAAATGCACACCAATTTCGTTTTCCCTTCTTAAATTTAAACTGGGGCAAACTTTTTTTTAATATGTTTTAACTGATTTTTAGAGAGAGAGGAAAGGAGACAGATATATGTAGAGAAAGATCAATGAGAGAGAAGCAAATCAGCAGCCTCCCACAGGCCCCCGGCTGGGGACTGAGCCCATGGTCCCGGCATGTGCCCTCACTGGGAATCAAACTGGTGACCTCGGTCCTGGGTTGACGCTCAACCACTGAGCCACACCAACTGGGCTGGAGGCAGCTTTTTTTTTCTAGTTGATCATTTATGCACAAAATAACAGAGGCTACACATCCAAGCCTGGCTCTTGAAATCTACCAAAAGATTTTCGGCTCACTTTTCTTCTTTTCTGTCACTGTAAGCTAGGGTCTGAGATGGCAGAGCTACAAACACAAAGAACTTGAAGCGTGGGTTACTGCTTGGAAAAGAGCTGTCCCCCAAACACACCTGCTCTTCCTCAGACTTTTCATGAGCAATAATGTTTTTTCCTTTATAGTAACTGACAGTCTTTGGGGTATTTATCATTACAGGATAACCCACTGTACCCCTCCTAACACACAAGTGGCATCTTGAAATCCCACAAATGTGTGGCATTGGCTTCACAGTCAAGTGGTAGAAAAGGATATGGCAATATCAGAAGCTAGAATGAGGCCTATTCACATCCTAAAATGAAAATCATTTGGTAAAAGTATCATCTGTGGCCACTGGGATCTAATCACCTGTAGCTCTAGGAGAAATACTTACATATTATCAGAGTGTTCATGTACATATAATGATACTACAAGAATCAGAGCATTGGTGTAAGAAAGAGGTGAGATGAGAGAAAGAACTGGACAGTGTGCATGTTTAGAAATTTTATGCCTTTTACTGTTTAAAGTCTGAATGTTTATAGACCCCCAAAACTGATATACAGACTTTTTTAAAAAAAGCATTGAGCCAAAGAAGTCCATTAAAACATCTCAGCTGAATGAAGTGACTCGGGGTAAAGATTATGTTAAGGGTGTGGTTTCATAACTAATCCCTGACAGCCTCCAGGTGGCTGTCCTCAAGTCGAAGGATAGAGAAAGGGAGGCAGAAAAGCAAGGCTCACACTAACAAATAACTTACTAATTTTTGTAAGATAGGTTTTACCAAAGAAACCATTACCCTACACCTAAAAGTTTTTGATTGTTTGAAATTAAAAAAAAACACACAGACCAGGCAACAACAATAACCCTAGGCCTCCAAATATCCATGAATAGGAGTAAACTTTGAATCCTTACACAGGCTTGAAGGAGGGCCCACTTCTGATATGGAAAAAGAGAACAATGAACATGGGAATGTCTCCTAGACTATAGCACCAAGGACCTCAGAGAACAACGCATCAGGAGGTCTCAAGAGCAGAAGCATCCCAAACAACCTTCCCCACCTTCAAGGAAGAAGGTCACACACACTGTTCCCAGTGGGATCCCAGAATTACTATGGCGTCTTTCACTTTTCCCGTTCAGCAAGGAGATATATATATATTAGTTTACCAGAATGATAGCATGTGGCAGAGCCTGGCTAGATACTCACCAAATTTACTTCTTTTTCATGGGCATACAACAGCCAAGCAAGGAAAGGTGATTAAGAAATAAACCCAGTGAAGAACAGTGTCTAAATGTCACGGGGAGAAGAGCCTCTTACCCTGGGCCTGTCGCTCCAGCTCTCAGTTTTAGTGAGGAATGTTCCTGGGTTCTGAAACAGATGTGACAGAAGCCAAGAAAAGATACAGCAAAGGCATTAGTTAGAAAATATTCTGAAGTCTAACTACTAATCAAAAAAAGGCCCGCCGCAATATCTGCAAAAACATATTTTATCATTTAAACTAAATAAAAAATCAGCCCTTTCCTTTCATTGCCCCGTTTTCTAAAGGGGTTGGCAGAAATATGTAGAATACAATTCCAAGGGCCTTCATCAGATGCATGCCCCAAATAATTTTAACAACCAGAAACATTAGATTTTGGAGAAAGTTTCTCGGTACACTGAGATGAAATTTGTTGTGAAGCTTCTTTATTCCTCTAGTGAAAGAACTTAAGGAATATAAGTATAGTAGAATCAAGGGTTATTTGCTTGTACTCTCTGCAAATATGGGTGACCTGTGTGTCTGTGCAGAAGGGAGTTGACTGGGGCCATTGGCAAGCCTTTGAACCTGTGTTCATTTTTCTTTATGCACCGTATTGCTTCAGCTCATTAAAAAAATGGCCTAGGGACTCAACTCTGAAAGTAAAATGTGAATTTTTAAAAATCTTAAAAACAAATAATAATGAATATAAATGATATATACAAGGTATCCCAAAAATGTATACATACTTTGAATAATTATAAAGGCAGTGCTTATTAAAATCCATTTCATTTTCAAAATGTAATTCAACTTCATATTTGGTATCTAGGGGATTTTTGTTTTAATTGCTGAGTTACCAGCAATTTTGAAGGCAATGTTTGTAGGTTAAATCCTTTGACATTCCTTGAGGTAGTCTGAGTCCCAAACACCATGCACCTACCTGGGGTGGTGTAATACCAAATGATAAGCTGACACAAATCTGAAGTTTGTGTGGATTTCAGGTCAGTATAAAATCTACTGCTTGAGTTAGCCATGTAGCTTGACAGATGTATTAACTACATCCTTCAACACCACCATCTACAAACACACAGACACGCACACATACACACCTCCATCCACAGTATAAATCAAACAATGCAAGTGATATTATCTGCTGTTTTCCAAATTGTAATGAAAGGATAATTTCAACACATTTGAATATTGACAAATGAAGATAATAATAATAATGTCCATTTCTTATACTTGTATAGAAAATCTTTTTTCTCAATTACTTTTGTCATATTTTGTTCTCAGTTTTAAGGAAATATGTAAAATGAATATTATCCTAATTCTGCAGGTGGAAATAAACTGAAGCATGGACTGAATAGGGCCATCACAGATGTCTCTCCCACTGTCTTGCTGAGGATATGACACAAGAAGCCAAATTTCTAACCTCTGTTCAATGCGTAATGTCTCCCCGGTAGAATAAGGGTTTTAAATTAAGAACTATTTGACAATTGCCACCTTGTGTATCCCAACACCTCAGTTCACTTGGTATATACAGCACCTTCTTCCAGTTATCATTATAGTTACTAAAAAATTTCGTGTGTTCATTTCTTTTTAGATTTACTTTTTATCCAATGAATATATCACTCTCAGATTTTAAGATTCAGCCAAGGAGAGAAGAATTACTTATTGACACATTGCAATCTGAAATAGTAAATATAATTGTTGTTACTCATAATTTGTGCTACACCTACCCAACTACCTGAGTTTGTAATTGATTTACACCCATTTATATCCCCATGCATTATTTCAATAGTAAATTGGCCTTTTTTCAATCATTTAATATTTCTTTTTAGGTTAGAAGGATAACAAAATCAACTTTATCTGCAGTTTACAATTACCAATAATTTATTCAAGGACATAAGAAGCAGATTTTTTTTTTTTACCTCCTTGGTAAAAAATAGAGGTTGTGGAAAAATATACCCTTTAAAAATTTGTGTTTCATTCAGGTTTTGGAATAATATTCAACAGAGCTTGAAACTGTGAAGTTCCACATGAAGAAAATAGGTCAACTCCAGTACCAAACAAAAGATGTTAGATGTATGTGTTCCAACCTGAAAGGAATTTATTGGATATGTTTTCTTAGACTTAACTTCATAGCATAGGGAAGCCAAGGTTTTCTTAACTGATTTTTGAATCATTTTATTCCATGATATAAACAATAAGGAAGAAAAAGGAGGGATTTCATTGCACTTAGCTTAAAACTAAACAAAACACAAAAGTAATAACCAAAAAGGTGCATATGATGGGCAGGAGGGTTTTGAGGATTCCAAATAGAAAAGATGCAAAAATGTTTAAAAGTCAGTTGTCATAATAAGCTGCCTTACCATGGAAATAAATTAAAACCCTTATAGGTGGAGGAAACACTTACATAATCATTTGAGTGTACTTGATTTTGAATGATCTCATGATAAAGGTCCCCAGGAGCCCACAAAACGCACCACAAAGGAGTCACTTTACACCAGGACTCATGAGTAGCAACTGTTTCTTAAAAGAAAACAAATTTCTGTTCAGGGAATTTGAACCACTCCAAAGGATTTAATGACTTGCAGGGGTTTGTGGGTCAGTCACATCTGTTCTGAAACGCAATGCTTCTTCCTGTTTCTAAATGGACTAACCCTTAACCCCATTAGCCCTCACATCTTAAAACAAAGATGATTCCTGTTTCATGAGCTGTGCAGCAGTCAGGGCCTTTATGTGTATTCCAGCACATGGAACTCATCACAGTTTTATTGTCTCCTGGTCAGCAAAAGGAAGGAAGATGCAAAAGAAGAAAGCAAGAAGTCAAGTCTGCATTGGGTTTGAAGACCTGGTTGGTACGTCCTTCCATGTGGAGGGACTAAGAGTATCTAAAATAACAGCCAGCACCTTTACAGGGTGGAGAGTTCCTGCTATATCCTTTCCTTCCATCCTTAACTTTCCACTTTCTTGCTGTCTGAGTCTTTCCTGCATGAAATGAAAGGCAGTTGGCCTGAATGAGGTGTATGAGCTTCCAACGTAAGCTTCTGATGCGTTGTGCTTAGAATACACCAAAAAATGGAGGTAGCTTTTCCCTCCAAAACCTTACTTGCAAATTGGTTTGAAGAATCCTCAGAGAAGTAAAGTGAGGGCTAGGCAAACTCTAAAATGAAGACATGCTGGGAAGCTAATGGTTGGAGGGGAATGAATGGCTGGGAGAATTCACATCTTTGATAAAGTGATCGGAGAGTCTTTTATGTTAAGGAAGAAAGACCTTTTCTCTGTGGCAAGAATGAGTAAGCAACCTTGCCCTCGGTTCCCTCCAGCCTTCCTTTTGCACAAATGCTGAGATGGCAGAGAGCGAGAAAGGAGCCCCCGTGCCCGTCCTCAGGCTCCCAGGCCGTACCTGTGAGTAGATGAGGTTTTGCCAGTGCTGGGCCGCAGGGTAGTTCCCGCCCGGAAACCTCACCAGGTTGGCCTGAAGGAGGGCTGAGTTCCTCATTAACAACTTCACGTCAAGCTGCAGGAATTTGTCAGGATGGTTGTTATTTGGCAAAGCAGAAAGATCCATGTCTCCCTTCGTCTAAGGGAGGAAACAAAGGCAGGTGAGGCTGGTCCCGTCAGACTCGTCCATTATGAATGAGTCTGAGGATTCTCCTACTGGCACCTGAAACCAGCTCTCTCAGCTGCACTCGGATGCCACGCTCAAAATGACACGTCAACACACAGGAACAATGCAGCACCCTGCCTTGTTTTTCACCACACACACACATTTAGGATGCTTGAATGGGGCTACACATTAAAATTAATAGGATGCCAAAATTAGATATGTGTAGCACTTAATGCCTCTCCATATAGAGTCAGAAATAACAGGTTAATAAAGAGGAGCTATTCTTCGGAGAAAGGCTGCCAGAATTTCAGTATTACGGTCCATAATTTGGAGCACATGAGATAATCACCTAAAGAGACATAATTTTTCTCTCTGATCATTACTAAGCTAACCCGGCAGACTTGGCCCTGCCCACGCAGCCTCAAATGTGATAGGCAAGATCTTGTTTCTTCTCATCTTTTCACTCCCAGAGTCTCAGGCTCAGGTGAAACCTAATCGTGTTTAGCTTGTCAGCTTCGTTTTGAGTAGAGAAATGGCAAGCAGTTGCTGCTTAGTTTGCTACAGTAAATTAGTGTCCCAACCTACTGTCTTAACCCATTCACTACCTGAGGCCCCTTGGACTCTTCCTACTTGCATACACTCCTACAATGTGTTTGGTGTCCACACCGTACATTTGGAACCAAGTGGGAACATGGCCGACGTGCTGTCCTAAGGGAACCCATCTGCTGGTCAGGGAGCCAAGGTGGGAGTGAAGCTACAGACAGTGCACTAAGTCAGGAAGCGATGATGACTTTAACGGAATTAAGCTCTTACTTGAAGCCCTTCTGCCTTAGGCAACCCATACTTCCCAGTGGGAAAGTACTGATTTCCACCTAGACTGGGAAGAGAAAACCCTTCCACTTGCGAGAAGGCGAAAAGATAGACACGTCAGCAGTTCTAAAAGACATAAATTGTTTGTTCTGTTTGCACCTCTGTAGACCCATCTGACGCAGCAGGAAGGCTTCCCTTCCAGGGGGAATGGTTACATGTGGAATGTATCAGCAGCACATTTCAGGAGAGTGCCATAGAGCCATATAAGAGTCAGCAGCCAGGATGTTCTCGAATTGAGCAAGACGTTGGAGAGTACTGACTTTCTCTATAGCAATAAGCACGGGGGTGTTAAACCCAAACCAAAACATCTGTCCTACTTATGACTGTAAAACTGGATTAAGCAATCAACACTTTCTATAAGAATTTTTTGGACCAAACTCTCTGTCTTACAATATTAGAAATACATCTGGGTGGTTTTATCAATACATTTACTGGATAAAAGTACTTTATAATGACAATAACCAGTTAAATCAGTTGTTTCAAGAATCAAGTGTATTATGTGCCTGTGCTTGGTACTTTCTGGAATTTTCTGGTGGCTGCCAGAATACATCTAATGAACAAATATTTCTCAGGCTGTTTGCTTTTCCTAAAAGATTCTTTGGGGAATAACAAACATCTTCAAGGAGAACCTAACTTCTTTTTGGCTCTCTATATTGGCAAGTGGAGACACAGAACTTAGATCCAAACATATTGATTAGGCCAGGCCTTTTTCTTAGCCAAATTATGAGGTGGGTGAAAGGAGCCTTCAGTTTTCCTTGGGCGTCCTTTCTTCAGATTCCTCCGCCATGCTCCAGATGCCCAGAGGGTTGTATACTGTCTTTTCATTTACAAGTCGTTTAGTCTCAGACTCTCCATCTTTCCCCACCATCCTTTCTATCCCCGCCCAAACCATCAGTTCTTGTTTCTCACTACTACCCCTGTAGGTTTCCCACGTGACTGACAATGAAGAAATCAGTCCTTCTCCCCGCTTCCTTGTACTGGCCATACCCCGACCTCACCCCCTGTGCCTCTACTTGTGTCAGTCCTCCCATCTGGAAACATTTCTCCACGGCCCTGGTTACTGACCACCTCTAAGCATCCTTTATGGGTCATCTCTAGTGCCTAGCCTCTCTTTCACAAAACCTTTGCATATGTTCCTTAGTAGGAATGATTGTCCTTCCTTTGGAATTTTAGGGTGATTTGTTTATACTCCCATCTGGTGTTTGATTATGTATTTCATACATTTCCTTCATGAGTCTCTGTACGAGGTGACACAATACAAAAGGGACCCATTGGATGCTTCCTTCCACACTGAAATCATTTCTGTAGACCTTCATGAAGCTTTTTGTTCAACAAATGATGATGGTTCTACTCTGGTTGGAAATGGATAATCTAATTAAATTTGATTTAAAAAATGGCTTAGTGTTCTGTTTTCTAGTTGATCATGCTCAGTGAAAAAGGAACCCATTGCCAAAATTGTTTACAGACATTCTCTATATTCTGTTCTGGTAGTTTTTAATGTACAAACTCATATTGAAGAAATATAAAGAACTAGGCCTGGCCAGCATGGCTCAGCGGTTGAGCATATACCTGTGAACCAGGAGGTCATGGTTTACTAGTAATTCCTGATTAGGGCACCAGGTTGTGGGCTCAATCCTGTGTGGGGCATGCAGGAGGCAGCCGATCAATGATTCTCTCTCATCATTGATGTTTCTATCTCTCTGCTCTCCTCTCTGGACCGCTGCCCGAGAATCCAGCCGCCTCGGCCTCACGCATTCTCAATTCCAGCTCCAGACCCAGGGCCCACCGGCCGGCTTCGTCCTGCTCCCTGCTCCCCGGTCTGGGGACTTCCCAGTCGGACCCAGGAGCGTGCGTGGGGCTCCCCTCGCGTGCCCTTTTCTCAGACTGCTGCCCCGCAAGGCCTGCTCTCGTCTCTGAAAACCTTCCCCCGTGTATATGTCCGGGGTTTGACTTCTTTAAGTGGGAGGATGAGTCTGGTCCGTGTTTCTCCACCTCGGATGGAGGTGGACATTCTTTCCCTTAAAACATCTGATTACCCGGCCGGCGTGGCTCAGTGGTTCAGCTTCAACCTATGAATCAGGAGGGTGGGGTTTGATTCCAGGTCAGGGCACAGGGCTGGGTTGTGGGCTCAATCCTGTGTGGGGCATGCAGGAGGCAGCCGATCAATGATTCTCTCTCATCATTGATGTTTCTATCTCTCTCTCCTTCTCCCTTCTCTGAAATCAATAAAAATAGGAAAGAAGTAAAATAACTTCTCTGCCTTGTTTTAAAAAAAGGAACTACTAGTATATTGCAGGGACAATCTGGTGGAAATGTGGATATCTGGTACTTCTCAACCCTCTGGATGCAGATAAGCATTTGCTTTCTTCACAGAAAATTTTTATAAAAGTATCATTTCCCCTTTGGTTTGGATCCGGAATTATTGTTTTCTGAACTATGAGAATTGTGAAAATAGAATTAAATATGGTTCATTAAGCAAAACTTTTTTACATATTAACTTTTTTCCTTCTTTCTTCTCATTCTCTGACCTTTCCTTTCTTCCTCTCTCCTCTTTCATTTATTTTCTTTCATTTTTACCTCTTTCTTTTCCCCCTCTCCTCTCTAATTTGTAACAATAACTTACTGAAATACCTGGAAGTATTTTCAGGTGAAAAGCCTGTACAATTCAGATGAGCAGTTGGGATTCCTCAAAATTATCTGAGAGAATTTCAACATCAGTTGGATAGTTTTAAATACAAAGAAAGCCTGCAATGAGCTTGTAAGTCCTTGTGCACCTATTTTCAAAAGTGGTGAACAAGGGAGGCAATCAGGATAATTGAGTGCACAGAATTTGGAGTCCTAGTGGTTTTACTACATCCAGCTGAACTGTGTTCTTGGGCAAGTTACCAAAACTCTCTGAGCCTCAGATTGCTCAGTTATAATGTGAAGATATTAATACTACCTTACAAGTTTGCTGTGAGGTTTAGTAGGTAAAGTGGTTAACAGAATGTTCAGGATATAATAAGCACTTAAAAAGGTTTACTGTTATTTTAAGAGTGAGACTATGGATTTTCATCTCAGTTGTCTCTGTTATAAAGCAAACTGAAAAAATAAAAATCATATTCGTCATCTACAGGTAAAAAGCAAACTACATTTCCAAGAATCCCTTTCTTCGTGTGATTCTGGGTTAGAATTGGCCAAAAGAGGAACTTGCATGGCATCTGGAAGGCAAAATGGAAGCAGCATCCATTAATCCAGAAGTCTTTTTGTAATCAGATGCAGGGATAGACAGAGGCACAGGTGCTTGGCAGTTCCCAAGTGGCCTTTTCTTGAGCTCCATGCCCATTTCTTTTTTCCAACTGTTGGACCTGCTGACTAACAGCAAACTCAAATCCACCACCAGATGTTTGGCTGTGGACCTACAAAGAAGGGAGGTATACAGAGGCAGCAGCATCCTATAGACATCTTTACAGTCAATCCTTCATAGTCATACTTACCTGGATGTGCCTGGCTGCTCAGATCAGTTGGTGACTCCTGATTCTCCCACTCGTCTCATGGATATTCCCCAGCTCCTCCTGATGTTACGAATTCAGATCCGTTATCCCATAACACTCTAACACTGTTTGGCTGACTGAACCATGACAATTGCCGGCACAAAAAATAATGTTTCCAAGGAAGAAAATTTTAAGAAATGAAACCTGGAATTCGTTCTCTGCTCTGACTAGACTCAATGACATTAGTGACCCTCTTTCCAGTAAATGGGACACTGGTCATCCATGGCACAAAATGCCAACATGGTTATTTAAATTCTTACCTATTATCATCTAGAGTGAAGTGCCTATAGAAAGCAAGTACCTGCTGCATAAACTCTTTTTAATAGAAACAAAGAGACTAATGACTGTGGTGTTGATTCATTGCTCCTAAAAAGACTAGAGAAGTTAAAGGGAGAAATGAGGTTTAAAAGTCACAGCTCAAAGACTAAGCTGGGACCTAGAAAGCTTACACTATCTTGAAATAAAACCTTTTCAGCTCTACGGCTCATGTTCCACATCTATCATGTCTTCTAAATCCATATCCAGATCAAGTCCCAGAAGATTTAAGGGGGGCAGACAAAAAGTGTGACTTCTCAAGCGGTACCAGACATATCAAAAGAACTGCAGCGTTTCACAAATTCATATTTACTGAAACCCAAAGTACGTGTTTCAGGGGTGTTTCTTAAGAGGGTTATGTTAGGATGGAAAGCATACAATGTTGAATTAGCCTAAATGTTTTTGACATGGGTTCACTAAGTAGAGATTCTAGGAAGTATTAGTTGATGTGGCTGGGAGTAATTCTAACAATTTATCTGAAAACTGAACCCAATGGTTGTCTATACTGAATGAAGTTGAGATGCTAAAACATACTTGCTGTAAGGTACTATAGAGGGAGGTATACAAATGTTTAGGGAGATTGGTTTTAATATGATAGGTGTGTTCACTCACCTGTTCCATATGTCCCCTCAGTGTTCCATCTAGAAGGCACTCCCTTCACCAAGGCTTTGAAAAATTCATTGTTGAAGGCAGCATTGGAATCCCTAAAGAACTCTCAAGTGGCTAGTCTGCAAATGTCAGGAATGACAATGGGAAATGCTGCCATTGAACTGGGCTTCCTGAATTTAATGAGAATACGGAATACCATAAGGGCAGGAACCAAATGACTGAATTTCACCGCCAAAGACCAGGAAAGCACAGTTACCATAAAGGGCAGTAGAGTTAAAGGGGTAGAGAGAATGTTTTGACAGGCGAAGATTTTTGGCATTGCCTAATTAATCATGGAGTCCTCGGACTGAAATAGATACACATTCTACTAAAGTCTTGTATTTGTATAAGCACTAAATTTCTAGTCTTAGTGAATAGAAGTCTGATTTGACTCACCATAGCAGGGAATTGCATTTCTAGATCAAATTCCACATGAGAGCAGGTTCACAGATCCAGAATTCCTTGAATGAAGGGGAGGCCAGATCCTTTGAGGAAAGATTTTGTTACACTGTCCAAAACCCATATTGTTAATCTACCTTCTAGTCTTTCCTGATGGGAACTATCTATTGGGGAAAGGAAAATAATTTACTTTTTGATGACTCCTGGATTCTTGGTGACACTACATTGCCACTGCAGTCCCACAGTCAGAGCAAAAGCTTATGGAAGTCAGATAACTGGATCAAGCTTGGCTTAAATCTGTCTCATAGTGGACCCAAGAGTCCCTGAGCCCACCCCATGGTAACTTCCCTAATCCTGGAAGGTCTATTTGAAACAGACATACTCAAAAGACTTTGGGTGGTGCGCACCACATAGGACACAGATGGCATATTATAAAATTGTACACCTGAAATTTATATAATGTTATTAACCAATGTTAGTTCAACAAATTTAATTAAAAAAACATAAACTGGCAAAAACCCATCTTCCCCTTTTTGGTGCCATGATCTGTGGCATGAGGGCTTTCATGGTAGTAATGCCAATGGAAGCACCAGACATAAAGGAGCCAGATGATACCTACACATGCAGAGCGTTGTATTACAGGTGAGGAGCCCCACTTAGGGACTGTGAAACTTCTATAATGAGAAATAAACACGTCTGCCCTTTGCTCCAAAGAGAGACACGAACTTTATCTTCCAAAGCTGTTCACCATACAAACATCCCTTAGAAGATATTCCAGAACAAAAGCAGACAGTGCCAAGACTTGTGGAAACATGAGAGACCTATGAAGAATTGCCTCCCAAAAGGAAATTTCACATATTTTATTGCAAAAAAAAAATCTAAGGAATCATGTGAATCATGTACAATATTTTCTCACAAGAAAAAATTTAAGCTGTTTTTTTAACGTTTCACAGAATTGTAAAACTTTTTAATTTTTATAAAGAAAAAACACAATGAAACTACCACAATATTATCAGCTTTTAGTCTTTCCTTGTTTCTAGGGAAAAGGCTGAAAAATATTTAGTAAGTTTTCTCATGATTTGTGAGGCTTACGTACCTACTATATTCTTTTAAAATCTGCTAAAAAAAAATACAAGGAAATGGGTGGATCAATGCTTTCTTTCTTCAAAATATTTTAAAAAGCTAAAATCTAATGACAACATGTTAAAAATAATACACATTTTTGTAGGGTGTTACCATTTCCATAACGGTTTCTCTACACTATATCGACAGTGCAATGGTGATTCAGTGTAAATCATTAATTACAGTGTTTCATTGTTACAATACTTGTGTTCAAGTACATGTTCGTGAACATGATCAAAGTCTCTATTTTGATTTTTTCTTTTCCATTATTAAAATAAGGATATAATTACAGTAGAATTTTTCCATAGATGTCTCTAAGTCTGAACCAAATTCATAATACATTCTCTAAAAACCTGTTCAACACTATGAGGTTTGTTATGTTTACACATCTCCTTCAGAGTACAGAAAATGGGCTAATTCTGTATTAGGACACCAAAACACAAAAATAATTTTCCCCATAGATAGCTAAACTATTATGCTAAATTAGTAGTATACATTATGCATAACTCAATGGTATTGGTGTGGAGAGAGTAGCACCTTAGAGCCAGCCCTAACTTAAAAAACATTTTTTTAAGCCTACCAATCTTAATTTTCTTTTTTTTCCCTGGTAACTGGATCCAACTTATTCATAAAAAAATGACTTATGAAGCCCTATAGTATAAATCACAATGTTTGTATTACCAAAAGAAGCACCATATTGATGTTAGGCAGGCCCCAAAATAAATTAATTTGATTAAATTATATGTAATCTGATAATATTTGGTCTGAAAAACATGCTAGTGTGTGTGTCTATAAATAATGCAATTGCAAAGAGCTGTGAGCCAGCCAGCCTGCTAGAGGTCAACTCTTTTGCTGCAGCTTTTGGGCATAGAAGTCCCTGCACGTCTCACAGCAGCGCTGATACCACCGCATGTCCTGACACAGGTTCTTCTCGCGTATCACTCGGCAGTACACAGGCCATTGATCTCCTAGGCACTTGAAAGTCAGAGCAGCTGTGAAGCAGAACACAGGATACTCAATACAGGTAGATATTCCAGGTGTCATGAGTAGAAGTAAACAGCAATCATGTAAATGGGGATTTTGTCCACTGACTCATTTATACTCCCTGTGGAACTTAAAACACAGAGCTATGCACACAGAGACACACACACACATATACACCCTGAAATAAAGGAGTAAAGTGAATGAATAATGCTCTCACAGATATTCCCAAAATCAATGAATTGTCCTGTAAATGGCTTTTATGGATCAATTTTATGGTTTTCATTTACATTTCTTTTGGATTTTTTAGTTGGGAAGATTAAAAACACAAATAAATGTGCTCAATATATCTACCTTTATGGGAATGAAATTTAGTAAGTATTGTTATAGGTCAATTTGCAAAGAAATAGCAAAACAAAAATATGCTCGCACATTTTATTTTATTCTTTCCTCTTTTTTAATATTTCCATTACAGTTCACACTCAATATTATTTCGGATGCACAGCAAAGTGCTTAGAAAATCATGCACTTTACAGTGGTCCCCCCTCTTCTTCAAGCACCCAGCTGACCCCATACATAGTTCTGATATTATGGAATATGTTCCCCATGTTGCAGTTTATATCTATGTGGCTATTCTGAAACTACCAATTTGTTCTGCTTAATCCCTTTACCTTTTTCATCCAGTTCCCCAAACCCCCTCCCTCTGCCAACTGTGAGTCTGTTCTCTGTATCTACAGTATGAGTCTTTCTATTTTGTTTGTGGGACAGTGATTTAATGCACCTTTAACATCAAAGCCATTTATCATGTGACTGAAACTTATAGCATTCAAGTGTTTAAAATGGGAATTCGATACAAAAAAATTGGTCATGTAAATTTAGGCTCAGGTTTTCTGAAGAAATAGTGTGTCCTGGCATGTATAATAAAAGTCAGTCCTGCTACAATTCTATCTTTTGCCACTATTCTAATATAATTCATTATTTTACACTTAGAAACCTTAGATTTACCAATCACTGTGCTTCTGTGTTTGGGGGTACACTGTCAAGAAATAATAAACAAAACAATGCAATTTTAATTAAATTCTTCTTTTAGGTCATTATTTTTTGCCACGTACTTCAAGAACTCCAAGTAATTGCTGGAGAAAGGGATTATGTTGTTTGAAATACATGGATTTAGCAGCATTTGCTCTAGGATTGCTTAACTTTTTGTTTTAATTACTCTTAATTCTCCTTGAACTGATTATTTCTTAGAAATGTTAATTATTTGGCTCAAAAAAGAGGAATTTTTTTTTTGAAGAACCAAACTTTTCCATTTGATTGAATCTATGCCTGGAAGAGTATCTATAAGAATTTACGATTAAATTGTTTTCCTGAAGATTATGTGCACAGATCAAAACGGAAGGTGTTAAACATAGACTAACCCAATCACAGCCAAGCAGCAGTGCTGGTAAAAGCCACTAATTGCCACAGACATAAAGGCTAATTTGTTCATGAATATTTGTTATGCAAGTGAAGGCTTATATTTAATTAAAATACATACCCTACTTCTTCATGACGGCTGACTAAATGGCAGGTATTGAGAACACACACGAAAGCATTTTACAACATAAAAGTCATTGGAATCAATGTTACTAGTAGCTATTTGTATGTCATATTATGTCCTTAAATATGAAAAAATTGTACCTTTTGCTGAGTGATATAGATCCATGTACCCATTTGTCTTGAAAGTCACTTTTTACTCTAAGTTTCTCCAAAGGATAATTTGTACCCATGATCACAAGGAAGGATACTGACAGTGGAGAGGTCTAAGGTATATACTACAAGTATCTTTCAACTAGACCAGCGGTTCTCAACCTGTGGGTCACGACCCCTTTGGGGGTCGAACGACCCTTTCACAGGGGTCACCTAAGACCATCAGAAAACACATATATAATTACATATTGTTTTTGTGATTAATCACTATGCTTTAATTATGTTCTATTTGTAACAATGAAATTGGGGGTCACCGCAACATGAGGAACTGTATTAAAGGGTCGCGGCATTAGGAAGGTTGAGAACCACTGAACTAGACACTACCTTAATTGATAGTTCTGCCATGAGACTGGTCAGAACCCAAAATATGGTTATACCCTTCAACCCTTTACATGATGAGCTTGGGTGGTATGACATTCATATTTCCAGGGTCTGGTTCTGAGTAGACAGCTTCAGGGATCAAAATAATTTATTTTTTACGATATTTTACCCACCTGGCCATTTGGATGAACCCACAGTAAAATAGAGCCAATTTAGTTAGGACCAAACTAATTAGTATCCACTTATAACTAAGCTTTAAAGTGATGTGCAAAATAGAAGACACCATGAGTATTTCCGTATTTCTCAAAACCATTCCCTTTTGGTCAGCTTACCCAGCCTGGGTGATGTTATGGTATTTACGTTAATCTTCTCATTGCAGGGCTGAAGGTGGCATGGCCTGTATGCTGCAGGCTTTTCTGAAGAAAAACATTCATTTCCATGTCGTCCTGTGACCTTGTGCATGCACTGGATAACACGGGACTGCATTCCTTTGCCACAGGTAATTGAGCACTGGGAGAGAGATAGAAGGCTTGTTTAAAGTCCTTTTTGCTGTTTCTCTCTTCTAGGCTGTGAGCCACCTTCTCCCCATATTTCTTAAAATTGAACATGAGCCACAACCTCCAGAGTTGATGCAAAACATGGGTTAGAAACGGTGATGCTCATACTTGGGTACAATGTTTTCTGCGCCCTCTGGCTGACCTCAGGCAGAGCTCAGGGCGATGCAGGACAAAGGCGAGGAAAGAAAGCCCGAGAGTATCAGTGGGCAAGGGATAGAATGACTAATACCAGACATGCACTTGGGCAGACAGTTTTTTTAAAGTTCTGTCTAGTTTGCGACAAAATTTTAATTTGCTATTTTTCAATTTAGTCATTGATCTCAAGAGTTAGCCTACGCCCAGCTGTGGAGCTGGATGCCTGTTGCAGTCTTTGTCTCCTCATCTACTCTTTTGCTCTGGCCTTAAAATCTTGATCAACAGTTTCAATATGGCTTATCAACCTGGCATATGATGGAAATAGCTGCTATTTCTTGGCAGATGACACAATATCCAATACTATGCTAATAAAAATATTTGATAATCGGATTTTTCTAATAAAATACCCTTTCAATGGATTCCTTGTATTTCATAACTGCGGTTTGTCTTCATTTGTAAGATATTTTGCAAAGAAAAATGTATTTGATGTACAATGGTCTTTTATTAGGGAAGTCTCTTGGGTCCTCATGTATCCCCAGATTTGATTTGTTACACAAATAAGCTGGTGCTTACTTGACTGAGAGAATAAAGTGATTTTATGGTATCACAATTACACGAGAGGGAATATGCTTGCGTTTCTGAAAATAATGACTTATTTTACTAGTCATCTTACCCATATTGATCTTTAGCCAAATGATCTTAGTATAGTCTCACTGAAAACTGGTAAATACTTTCTGATTGTCCCCTTTTAGATATACAGGCATAAGGTTTTAATGTATTTTTTCCCTTTGTGCTTTACCAAGTCATTATTAGGACTGCACTCTCTTTGCCATCAATTCTTCCTTTACATTGTTATGGGTCCCAGCTCTTCTTTTCATTTGCACAAGAAGCATTCTACCCAAACCCTATTCACCTCAAGCCTAGTCTACTAATGTTCGTTTTGTTTTTAGTCCCAAGTCTTCTAATCAATCCCACTTGTTAATACTGAATACATATTCTTCCAAAATTGCTTTACATATATAATCTCATCAGACAAAAATCTTTGATTACTGAGTCATTGCCTACAAGGTAAAGCCCAGTATCCCAGGATCTGCAGGTTGGTGTTTATCTATCTCTTCAGCTTTATTTTCCACACTTCATTTAGGAATCATTTGCTCTATTATAGATTAACTAGAGGCCCGGTGCACGAATTCATGCATGGGTGGGGTCCCTCGGCCTGGCAGGTGATCGAGGCCTATCGGGGGGCCAAGTGGCTTGGGGGAGCAAACCTGGGAGGTTGGCCGGCCGATCCCCCAATCGGGGCCTATTGGGAAGGCCGTCTGGTAGGGGGGAGGGATTGTAGGAGGTTAGCCAGCTGGGGGAGAGGCCACGTGAAGTTGGCTGTGGGAGCACAATGACCACCAGGGGGCAGCTCCTGCATTGAGCGTCTGCCCTCTGGTGGTCAGTGCACATCATAGCGACTGGTCGACCAGTCATTCTGGTTGTTCAGTTGTAACAGTCACTTAGGCTTATATATATATATATATATATAGATAGATCATGCCCATGCATTTTCTATTCCCACATCTATAATTGTATCCATAGTATTACTCTTTTCCAAATGCCTGGCTGCTTTTCAAATCACAATCTATTAAGTGTTCCACAATTACCCCAACAATTTACACATATTTATGGTTTATTTTTCTTGTTAACTTTACAATCTGAATGTTTCCAGTTCAGTTTAAGCTTTACTATAATTTAAAACTATTATAAGAGGAGTAACTACTTAAAATGGTCTTTCTTCCTTAAAAGCTTCTTAATACCACTCATAAAATTGATATATTTATATAAATGAAGATATTATGTTTCTTAGAAAAATATCTTCAAGAAAATTCAAAATAGTTAAACTAAAAACTTTTAAGGGGTTAAGTTAATATGGGGAAATATCATTCTAGTATCTATTCCTAAAATTTATGTAGATCTTGAAAACTTGAGAAAATAATAAGAATAGAGCTTCATAACAGATGAACTCACTCTGATCAGTAGAGGAAGTTCGCAATCATGTCATTGAAACCCAGGAATCAGTCACAGACTATTCCCAAAACTTTTGATTAATTTTATATCAATTCCATAGGACATGAACAAACCAAAGTAACATATCATTTTTCAGAATTATAAAAAATTCAATAAAGTAACAGAATAAATAATTTTAGCAGATAATGGCTGAATAGTGTCTTTCATAAAAATCTGAAAAACTAGAGAAAAAAATGTTAGTTGTATTCCTTTTGCAAGTTAAACTTTGTAACTTGTACATGGGAATGACCCAGAAATAAAAATAGCATCCAGGAAATAATAAAAGTTCTAGAATTCATTTAACTAAAACAGACTCATTTTGCCTTTGAAAGATTTAGGGTAAGTTTTATTATAAAACTAGAGGCCCAGTGCATGAAATGCGTGCCTAAGGTGTGGGGATGTGTGTCCCTCAGCCCAGCCTGCACCCTCTCCAATTTGGGATCCACCGGGATCGGGACTAAATGGGCAGTCGGATATCCCTCTCACAATCCAGGATTGCTGGCTCCCAACCGCTCGCCTGCCTGCCTGCCTGAATGCCCCTAACTGCTTCTGCCTGTCAGCCTGATCACCCCTTAACCACTTCCCTGCCAGCCTGATCGCTGTCTAATTGCTTCCCTGCTGGCCCAATTGCTCCTAACTGGCCTCCCCTTACACCCTGGTCACCCCTAACTGCCCTCCCCTGACGGCCTGGTCACCCCTAACTACTCTCCCTTGCCAGCGTGATCGATGCCTAACTGCTCCCCTGCTGGCCCGATTGCCCCTAACTGCCCTGCCCTGCAGACCTGGTCACCAT
>NW_006290675.1:1336793-1380540 GCF_000327345.1 Myotis davidii | reverse complement strand
TTGAGTTAATTTGCATATAGTCACTCTGATTGGCTGGTGGGCGTGGCTTAAGGTGTGGTAAAGGCATGGTCAATTTGCATGTTTGTCTTTTATTAGTATAGATACTAGAAGCCCAGTGCACGAAATTCATGCAAGGGTAGGGTCCCTAGCCTGGCCAGCAATCAGGGCCAATCAGGGCCTTCCTTCCCCTGGTTGCCAGCTTCCAGCCGGGTCCTTCCTTCATTCTGCGCTGCCCCCCCGGTGGTCCCCGCTCGTCATAGTGAGAAGTCGAACTCCGGGTCGGTCAAACTCCCGAGGGGGCAATTTGCATATTAGCCTTTTATTATATTGGATGGAATTAAATAGTCTAATAGCCTTAGAAAGTAATTCTCATTATAATAATTTCATAATAAAATATCAACCTCTTACTAGTAATTATTTTCTTTATAACACATTTTAGTAAAAAATTTATTACAAATGTGTGGAAAATGAACAGATATTTCAGTTCACTGAAATTCTAAGGTATTTTCTAAATTAGTTCTTACTTTATTATAGAATATACTAAATAATTGAATATTTTGTCAAATCATATTACTATGATTAAAGACAGACATTAAAAGGAAGAGCCAAATTAATTCTGGCCTTGAAATGAGGAGACCTGGGCTCCAATATTGCCACTAGCAACTAATTCACCTGGAACTTTTTTTTTCTTTTTGGTAATCAAGGCATTGGAGTAGATCATAGCTATAATTTCAGGCTTAAATTACTATGAAAGTAAAAATTCCAAATTTTATTAAAAATTATTGTAGTCTGGCAATTTTTAAGTGGTGAAGCTGTGAAACAGTAAGGACTCTAGTTTCATTATCTGATTATTCACTGCACCACCCAACAATGGTATGACAGAAATTCTTCTCAGTAAAGTCTCAAAATATAATTTGCTTGACTGTCTTAGAATATCCAATCATTTACTGGCTTTCTAAATATTCATACATCACCCATTGTGTTCAAGATCCCATGCAGAAAACATAAACAGCAGAAGTTATTAATACTGTGGAGCCGGTACTTTATTCCATACTCTTTGTTACAAAACCCAATGATATAAAATAATACTATAGACTTTCACTAAAGTCTAAAATGCTAAAATGTCAACATTAATTTGCCAGCAACTGGTAAACAAACACAGGGTTATCAGATAACTTGCCAATAATCTTTCTTTTACAAGGAACATTTCCTGACAAGAGTATTTTTTAAAAAGAGAATTGGATTGCCTGACAAATATTCTATTCCCCAAACAGTTTACTATCCATCACCTTGAAAGACCTTGAAACAAAACATCCTATTAATCAATTTCATGAACTAGAAACCTTTAATTCTGAACAGCAAACACAGTCTTGATGTCCCAGCTTCACTAGAGTAAAAAGGAGACAGTAATCTTTAAAACAAATTTAGAACAGCTTAGAAAATGGCTGTCATGATTTTGGAGTTAAAAACAGTGTTTTGACAGAGACAACATAGCACAAGGAAAACGTACATTGGCCATCTCTCTTTCCCACCAAAAACTGAGCCCCGACATCTTTGAAAATGAAGTTTGTTAGACTGACTTAGTGATAGTCATTATTTCAATCTACGAGAAACTATGACCTTCCCCGCACTTGGGTTCACATGACTAATGTTTTTAGATAATATTGCTATGGCTTTCTCCTAAAATACATCCTTCCTTGACATGGGACACTAGTGACAATTTCTAAGACTGTATTAAATTATGTCTATACTATAGCTTGCATGCCAAACACTAACCAAGGAAAGGAAACTTTCTCAATAATTCAAACAGTTGGGACTATTAAAAGATTAGTGAAATATAGTAAATGAAAACCATAAATACAAGTGGCAGCAAACCAATAAGAAAAAGGCTTTATCCTCTTTCAAAATACATTATAGAACTTTATAATCATAATCATTATCTAAATCCTCATTTTCCTTCTGTCATTCTTATGCCAGGTGATAAGAGCTGACTGACTTTGTTTTACCTAAGAAAATTTCATCTAAATAAGCTGTCAGGGAAATATCTGGGGACATATAAGCAATGCCCAAGTTGGTGGAAGTGTACAGTAGACCTTTAACTCAGATATTTAGAGTTTTCTAAAAATGGCCAAGGATGATCTGGTGATAGATAGAGATGTGAACTCTTAGAAAGTTGTATTGATTAAATTAGATGGGAGCCCTGAGGGGACAGGGCTTGGCAGTTCTGGTAAAGACAATGTAAGATTCCAGAATGACTTGGCAAATTTATGGATTGGCCTAAACGCAAACAAATGAGGGAAAATAAAAAATGTAGAAAAAACACACACTAAAAAATTCTTAACCAATTCTTAACTGTGGCATTATCATAGAAACAAAGGAATTAAACGAACTCTAAATGGCTATGATGTCCATCTAATGGACAAGCCAAAGAGTGGAATCCTTTCTTCCATCACAAAGGATAGACAGATGGTGAGACACTGCCCAATAGTAAATTGAAGAAAGAAACTGACCATGAAAATTTTATTCCTGACACAGCATTATTTATAGCACTGATAGACAGTGTTATTAAGTCCTTGGTGTAATACTTTGGAAAATATGTAAATATCTTATAGAAGGAGTTCAAGGAAACGTCATTTATCCTGAGACATTTTATTGAAGTTATCATTTCAGTACGTTCAAGGGCAGTGAGTGTGTGCTGTCGAATAACTGTGGTCCAATGAAATTACTTAAGTTTTCAAGTCTAATCAGATGCATTGAGGATAATTAGGTCTTATTAGCACAATAAATTTTTTGATGGATCAAATACTATATACATAATATGAATATATTCTGTTGCTAAATTTCTATTTTATATAGAAATATTCCTTTTATGATATATCTGAATTTATCAAAAATCTGCATCATTTAAAAACATTGTGTATTGTTCCTATGAATGCCACTATGCCTACTGACATAAATCCACTAAATACTAACAAATTCTGTGTTCCATAGGTTCTTATGTCAAGTAAATTTATTCCACATACATAACTTTGAACATGGAGTTAAAAAAGATTTCCACATCTAGTCCTAAGTATTGGGATTCTTATGGTAAAATGCCAAACTTTAAAATTATTGGTTAAATGAGTTTCTACCTTTCCTTTCAGGACTTCAGAATAGTCATGTAGACACTGTTTTGGTGCTGGTTAGTTATTTGTTACTCTGAATATTGACATAACTTAGTTTTGGGAACCAAACGGGACATGATAGTATAATAACTTCATAGACTTAGGTTAAATAATCAACTAGTTTGCCAATGAGTTTACAGAATTATTAATCTGTATATGTTAAATTCTAATGTTAAACTGTGAAACTCTTCAAGTTGTAAATTTTGTAAAACGTCCTCTAAACATTATAAACCAAAGAGGCAGAAAACCCAATAGTAAAAATGCATACTACTATAAGCTACTTACTTTGAGTTTTGTTGGTTAACAAATATAACTAAACTAGCACTGGTCTGATTTTGAATTCCTTAAAAGAAAACCAAATTTCAGTGTATTTAGGGGTTAAAAATAATAATTCCCACACTTGGCCAGCACAAAGATTACCCGAGATTCCTTCCTTCTGGACTGTGCCAAAGATATATATTTTGGAGAGAATGTGTATTCTCCAGGCCAACAGCTAAGGAAGGCTCTGTAATGCTTTACTTATTTCCAGCTGGCCTCGGTAAGAAATAGGAATTCCTAAATTAAGAGAAAATTGTCACTGGCAAAAAGTGTTCAAATTATTTTTTCTACCAATATAATATACAATCTTACAGGACCTGATATAATCTGTAATGTTAAGTGTCAAATTACAACAAGCTTAACAACACTGACTTGAATAATTTGTCTTTGGGAATAAGTGGATTATTTTAACAAGAGTTTTAACAAGAGTGAAGTAGCATTCACAGTGGAGAATGGATCTCATAAGGAAACTAAATGATGACTTCTACTGGAAATTATTAGTGCAGCATTCCTATTCATTTCTGTATATGTTTGGCAGTTCCATCTTTCAACTTTTTAATAAAGTGAGTGTGAAACAAACACACTAAGGAACAAAAGTTAGGTTTGTTTTTATGATTTGCTATTTATTTTGGTCAGTGTTTCAGCATCTTTTTAAAGTAGTTTATCTGCCTTATTTAACACAAGGGTATTTGGGATTGAATCTATTCCTAGAGGTCAGACATTTGAAAAAAAAATTTTTTTGCGTATGTGCTTAATTAATTCATCGTTTGGTTGTACAGTTCAAACTATTTTTGTTTCTTTAATGAAAACATTTGCATATAGTTATAACAAATCAAGAAAATGTGTGTGGCAAAATCAAGCAGATTACTTATGAATGGTTAGCAGGGAAGTGAATATGTTATGAAAAGACTGTCAAAGTAACAAAAAATAAATTTTTTATATCAGAGTCCACACTGATCACTGCAATGATGAAAGAAAAAAAAAGATGTTTTGCATTAAGAAGTAATTAATAAGCCCAAAGTCTTGGGCACATATGCAGTCCTGCCGGTGCTCAGACAATCAATCACAGGGGCCGCAGAGGTGAAAAAAAGATTATCAAGACGTTTCTATTTTAGCCCTCCCCTCCCAGGGAAACATCTTGCCACCAGAGAGAACTGCTGGGAACGACAGTGATTGAACTTCCTTTTCAAAGAACATACTTTCCAGGTCCAGCCCAACCATTCCCCGTCAAAAATGGATCCGATCCTTCTGTGGCCACATTGCCGGAGTGTGTGCTTTTGTTTTGTTTTAATAAATAGAGTATTGATTTAAAATAGCACAGAGAGCATATATAACTACCTTTAAGTTATTCCAACCTGAAATAAATACTGTCCCTGCCAAGTCACAAAGAACATTCCTCAGTGTGCTTTGCTTCCATCTACTGCTTTCCTTTCAGGTTAGATCATTGCCTCTAACCTGCTGGCAGGTGTTCAGCCAAATGGACTCGCAAGAATGCAGAGGAAGTCTGCCAGATCCCTTGAAGCTCAATGTCAAGCACACTTTTTTTTTGGCTTAAATTGCATGTTCTTCAAATAAGGGTGAATTTACTTTTTTTTTCTTAAATCACATTTTTAAGTAGTTTGATTTTTCATACAGGAAAATGTCAGGGGAGTCATGTGTTTACATAAAATTATATTGGTTAGTTTAATTTTCCTGGAGAAAAAGAAGCTGGTTACTAATTCTTTTGTAGGAAAATGCTGTTGTCATATAGTTGTAGTTGTAATAGAATTAGATGCCAAAAAGTAAAATAGATCAAAAGACATACAATGCTTCGGTGCATCATACATTTTTTGTTTGTTTGTTTAGCAGTCATTTTTATTCAATAAATATTGCTACACGTAGTGCAATGCTCTGGTCACTCAGATTTGTGAGAAGGTTGAGACATTCTTAATAAAACAGCAACAATGTAAGGCAATAAATAATTCACTGAGAAAATGTAATATAGCCCTACTGGTGTGGCTCAGTGGTTGAGCATGGACCTATGGACCAGGAGGTCACGGTTCAATTCTTGGTTAAGGTCCAAGTCCAGGTTGCAGGCTTGATCCCCAGTGTGGGGCATGCAGGAGGCAGCCAATCAATGATTCTCTCTCATCATTGATGTTCCTATTGTTCTGTCCCTCTCCTTTTCTCTCTGAAATAAAAAATATATTTTAAAAGAAAGAAAATGTAGTATAGTCAATAAGTACAAATTATTTCTGCCACTTATTGGGGAAGCCCTTTAAAAAATTAGGCACTTGAAGGATTTAGAGAGTTGGAAGAAACACATTCCAGGCAAGAGAAAAATATAAACAAAGACATGGAGATTGCAGAAGTATACACTGCTCAGGCCTGAGCTTAGCAGACAAACTAAATTAATGAGAATGCTGAGACCAATTTCAATAGGTAGGTTAGGACTAAAGTATGGAAAGCTTTGAATGCCAAGCAAGTATCTGGTAGGAGACAGTACAGCCATGGGGAATTCTCTGCATGTACTGGGCTCTAGAACAGAGTGAGGAAGTCATCCCTGTGAGTGAATGGATGTGAAAGAGGAGGAGTATGTGGATAAGGGAACATATTAGAAATTTTTACTCTAGTCTTGGTGAAAAAATAAGGATAGTAGTATTATACTGGGAATAAAGAGCAACTGAGATTGGATAAAGATGTGAATATATATATATATAGAGTACTTGGCCATAAAAAGCGAATGAAACCTTACCATCTGTGAATATACGGATGGACCTTGTGGGTATTATGCTAAGTGAAATGTCAGTCAGAGAAAGACAAATACCATATGATTTCACTTACATGTGGAATCTAAAGAACAAAATAAATGAACAAACAAAACAGAAACAAACTCATAGATTCCGAGTACCTTTTGATGGTTGCCAGATGGGAGAGCAGTTGGGAGGCTGGATGAAAAAAGGTGACGGGGGTAAGAAGTACAAATTGGTAGTTACAAAGCAGTCACGGGGATGTACAGTACAGCACAGGGAATATAGTCAATAACATTGTGAAAACTATGTCTGGTGCCAGGTGGGTGGTAGACTTTTCGAGGTGATCCCTTTGTAAGTTATATAAATGTCTGGTCATCCTGTTACACACCTGAAAGTAATACAATATTGAATGTCAACTGTGATTGAAAAACAAATAAACAAATAGCAACTGAGACAAAACCCTACGTGTGTATAGAAGAAAGGCTCAGGGTAGCTTCCAGTCTGGGTAAATGGGAAGATGATATCAACATTTTCCCAGAAAAAGGAAATTGGTTGTAGGAAACAAAATGAGACATTTTGTTTTAAATATTCCAAATTTCAGGAACTGTTGGAATGCCAATGGCACAGTCCTAACGCCGCTGAAGTTTACTGTGAGAATGGGCTTCTTTAACTCCCCCTGACTCAGTCCCCATCTCACTGAATGTTCTTAAAAGTACTTTCTTCTCTTGTTTCCCATGATTTCCCTCCTGCTCCTTTGAGTACCCCTTTCTCCTGTTTTATGAGATTATTTAAAATATAAAAACGATAAGCAGTTATTTTTCCAAATATCAATAGACTGGTAGAAATACTTAGAAAATAATTCTGTAATTGAAAACTACTTTTTTTTAAAAAAAGAAAATACTTTTGAATAGAAATAATAATTCATCTCAAAAATAACTTTTTAGATTATAGATAACTTCAGTTTGATTTCAATTTACAAATTTTCTCTAGTTTGAAAATAATATTTACCAAACTAGTCTTTGAAATCAGAATAATCTAATGCCAGCTTCCCCAAAGTGTATTACACTAAATAACAAACTAGCTACATGCTCTGCAAAAATCACCTTTGGTAAAAAGAAAAAAGAAAAGAGAAATACTATATTCTCCCTTGGAGACTTACTATGTACAGCAGAATGTTTGTAAAGTCCTACAGCAAAAACTATTTGTTTATTATCATTGCTTAATTATAGCATTTCTCATACATGGAGACCACATCCCAAGGAATGAGTTTTCTATGGGACATAATTTTGGGGATACAAGTCTCAAGAATTCGTAAATTATGAATTTAGCCTTATAAAAAGGATGACATTCTGGTTTCCGGTAGCTACCAGTTTTACTGATGCTAATGTCATGGATGGTTTTGAGCAGACTGGAAAGACAATGTATTTTTTTCATTTTGGCATTTCTCATTTTATTCATTATTTTACTGTATTCTCTAGTTTCAGCCAATACTTAACATTTTCTATTTTTACATCCTGTAGGGTATTTAATTTGGTTATTTGCTATTGCTGCTAATTATTTCTTCAAAGTTGAATGAAATCCTTCCAACAACTGATTGAGTCTTCCTCTATTAACCTAAAAGAATTCACTTAAAACCAGCAAGCTCTGCATCGCCTCAGATGCATGCTGGGATCTCCTGCAAATTGATTTCAATTGGGGTGGGTCAGTCCAGACGTACAAGAATCCGTAGTCCTAAGATCCTAGCTTGATCCTGCGGCAACAAGAAATCCCTCCTTTGGGAACTTTGGATCTGGTTCTTTTCATTCCCTTATAACTAATGCAGAAACACTAGGCTACAGAGATGCATCATTAAAAACATGATATTATCTAGTCATTTAGTTTAAGATATTCTTGATTGCACTGATTAAGATGTTTCTTTAACTTTCCTTTAATGATTCCCTGAGTCTTCCTTCAGTGGAAAGAAATGGCCCTGGTGATTACCCATAATTTCCTACCAACTGTGATAAGTCACAATTACTACTGTCAATGTTAATTTTAAGGAGTGACAAGCTTCTGTATAGAAAATAGAAGGCGTATCACCAGGCTAGGAATGCTGTGAGATTTTAGAACAGCCTATTATAGCCTATTATCATATTCAGAGCTTCAAATTCACATGATCTGTCCGTACAAATCCAATATAACAAAGAGAGCAAGATAAAATAATTTTTTTTTAGCGATAGGTGAAAACGCGCAAACCAACCCAGTTACAGTGACTGCTGGCCAATCTGAATAAAGGTATGACAGGGAAATATATCATCTGTTTGTCTTTCTAGGCTTGTTTGAAGTATGTCACTAAGGAATCTTTCATTGACTTGTTGTTTCTTTGACCTTGCACCTTCCTGTTGAATTGTTTTCATTTACTAATTATGCAATATGGGAACACTTTAAGATTATAACATTTGATTATGCAAAGCCACCTTAAAGAAAGAGCATAATTTACTTAATTAACTTAAAATTCTATTTTTGAGCTTCTTTGAAAAATACAGTGCTAACTATTCAGGACACATTTTCCCATAGTTATTACAGGGTCCAAGGACAATATAATACACTAGGTGGATTTTAATAACATCTGTAGTATGTGTGCTAAGAAAATTATTTTTACCAGAAATAATACAAGTAGATGCTGGTTTTTCATGGTTTCAAAAATAAGCTATGAAGCAATCGATTTGTTTTATTTTGAGCTGCAGCATTGTTTTTCAGAAAAAAATAATTGCAGCATAACGTTTTGAGATTTGTAACTACATAGAACTAGAAAATCTCCACTCAGAGAATGACTCAGAATAAGTAGAATTCCTATTAGCTTAAATGCAATTTGTATAGTTAGGAAACACGTATTTAGTCTGATATGCTCCCCTACTGATTAGAAAGAATTACCTTAGTTTTTGGGTTCCTCTTCTATCTAATTCCTCTCTCTATTCAACTGAATATACTGACTATAATTGTGGTTTCCTTCTGCAGCAAAAGTTAAAAATGACTTTTTTATACTGAAAGCTTTAAATATACTATTTCTAAACAAAGATATATCATATCATCTATATAATTAAATCACCCAAAATGATTTTTTGTGCTTTGAGCATTATTTTGAACTACATCATCACAAAAGACTCATAATCTCTTCTCAAAATAATCTATTAATCATGTCATAATTTGATATGATACTACTTTTTTCTCAGAATTTTAAAGGACCAAATTAAATTCAAATTGTAGTGTATAAATTGAAAATAAACCATGATTATCTGCAATACCAAGGTGTTTTGTTGTCCTTATAATTCACCTGAAAAAGTATAAACCATTTGTTAATACTGCATAGAAAAGTTAACTCTAAAAAGCTTCATGAAGGACTAAATTCTGTCTAACTGGTAGATAAAACAATACTCTTTCATTTGCTCCTCTACTGGTTTCCAACAATGAAAACAAGAAAGTTGTAGAAGGTCAAATAAAGTCAGGCCAAATAGAGGCAGAAAATATGGTATTTAATTGAACATAAAGAGGCTGTTATTTTTAAAGTCAGTATATATCTTTAAAGTCAGTATTCTATACTTTGTTCAGCTTAAAAGAGTAAATACAGGCCGAAACCGGTTTGGCTCAGTGGATAGAGCGTCGGCTTGCGGACTGAAAGGTCCCAGGTTTGATTCCGGTCAAGGGCATGTGCCTGGGTTGCGGGCACATCCCCAGTAGGAGATGTGCAGGAGGCGGCTGATCGATGTTTCTCTCTCATCGATGTTTCTGACTCTCTATCTCTCTCCTTTCCTCTCTGTAAAAAATCAATAAAATATATTTAAAAAAAAAAAGAGTAAATACAGGTTTATACTGCCAGAGAACATATGGGTTGTATTCTGCTCTCCCAGGAAAAACCCTAAAGCCATATGTGCATCAGAGATACGGTCACAGTGTGGCACATAATTGTGTCAACGGTTAAGCCCAGCCAGAACAGAACAACCACATTGTTTGTATCCTATTTTTGCCAACTCTCCAATCTCGATGAAATAAACATGAGTATTATTCAACTTATTACAGGGTTGAAATCAGAGGTAATGATTTTAGGACAGGAGATTTCTCTCTTTGAGTACACTTGGATCTATATTTTCCCTTGGAAGCTGAGAGCAATTTTCCCACTGTTTACACACCACCAAATCATAAATGCTAGAAATCACACAGGCTGACATGCATGCAGTGAACACAGTGTGAGGCATAAACCATATTCTTAGTAAGCCTTAACTGTTTAGCCCAAATTACCTTGGTCCAATAGTGGTCAATAAGTTTTACACAGTGAAACTGAGAGTCTAAATGTCTTTTTTTTTTTTTTGAGTCTATCTGTCTTTTAACTGATTCTCTACTAATATTACTGAAGCGGGGCTTTAGAGCTCGACTTTCTGGACAGTCCATTGAATACTCCGGATTAAAGAATGCAAGGGTGAATTGTAAGTCCACTTAGGTGTATCAGTAGTTTAACAATGTTAGTAGAATTTGAGTGACACTAACCGATGAACCAACCTCAGAAGAGCACAGAAATCCACTCCCACTGCACACATCTTACTGTTCTCCTTACCCCAGGGTCACAGCTGGTAAGAATAAGAGATCTATGTTTCCTCTGTCCATTAATATTTTAACCACTGAAATTGAAATATCACAGCATTATTCTTTTTCTCTGTAATTATTTTGGGATGGTCTTCATTTTAACACGATAGTGGTATCTTAGGCGTGAAAAAAGGAGGAGAGAAATCAATGAAGTTCACATGTAGCCCCTGGCTTCAAGTTCTACTGCTTTTGAATCTGTTATGCTGAGGCCTCCGATATAAATGAAGGAGAAAATGGCTTTAGGGTAAAGAGCAGATTTATATTCACAGAAAGAGAAGAAAAATGCAACATACTGGATCTCCTAAATAAGCAAACAAAGAAACAAACCGTCGAACAAACAAAGGTAAGGTCATAGAACAGTAATGAATATATATTGAGGCTATTGATTTTGTTCCTCACAATGGCCATGTACTATATTTGGTAGCTCAACAAAATCAATTTAAAGTAATTCAATCCAAGTATATTTAAAAGTTAGATACATGTTTGTTTGTTTTTTAAAAAAATAAAAATAAAAAAAATAAAAGTTAGATACATGAAATTGTGGTAAAATTTTAATATATATATTTTTAGGCTTAGCATAAAAAAACCAAAACTAATGTCTTCTATAATCTCTCCAGTTAATTTTGATCTTGCTTAAGATTTAACCAGAGTCCACATAATAGGCACATTTTAATCAACAGTTTTTGTCATGAAAATAGGATTTGCTAGCCCTATTTCCATATGCTGCAATGGAGGAGCTCAGTTACTTCTGTATCATAATTTACAGTAAAACCTGAATCTTCTGGGTTTTTTTTGCAATTACAAATTTGTCTTTTGTAGTTAACAGACTTAACATTTATCACTTAAAAATATTTCTACTAATAAAGTTTGGAAAAGGTCACTCATATATTCTAGTGGTTTTGAAATTTTTCCTTAGTTTAGAATCACTTAAGGAAAATCTCTAGAATTTCACTAGCCCAAATAAAGGAATAGGGAGTTCTTATAATAGAAAGTGAGCAATAAGCGATCTTCTCCGCCCCCTCCAACTAGTACTCTATTTTCTCATCCCGGTTCATAGCTTCAGAGCTGAATTAAGAGTTTATGTATACACACAATAGTGATGTCTATATTCTTTATTTCACTCCTATGGAAACAAATACACAAAGGTATTCAATGGCTTAACCAGTTTGGCCATCTGCACAGTGAGGGAGTCCAAACTGTCCCCATGTCTCTTGACTTCCAAATCATTGTCTTTCTCTATCATCCTACTGTATTTTTCCTCTCTAAGAATTGGGGAAACATAAATAAACCTTAACATTAAAAATATATATTTGTGGTTAATTTGGAATTTTGTTTCACCTAAAAGTTGTTTACTCTGAAGTACAATGTTTCCTTATGGTTCACCAGTTAAAAGATTCCTGGATTGTGCTGAATATTTCCCAATTCTGTACCCAGGGATTGATTTACATTGTTTACAAATGCCTCCTGTAAGAGTCCCAGTGTGAACCCTGAATGTTGTAAGTAGTGGAAAGAGAGTACAGCTTACTGAGAACTCAAATGCTATGTTAATATGCAAACTTTTGTTAGTGAAGAGAGGCAATGTCACGGATTTCAATATTGAGCAACCTGGCTAACCACAGTGCATAGTTCAATGAAAAATTTTCTTTCAGAATTTCCCTCGGTGTTACTTATGAAGAGCTACCGCACTCCCCACCATTCCCCAGCACCCACTGCTTTTTATTTATACAATTAATAAAAGGGGAAAAGAGAGGATTTAAGTCTCTTCTAAGCCCTAGAATTTTATGATCCCATAACAATAAGTATATGAGATTACAGCAAAATGTGGCAAGTCACAGGGGACCATTTGATTAATATTTACATTTCTGAAAACTAGTATTTGAGAGCTGTTTTCCCTAGGTGTGATCAGAATTTTACCTTAAACCATGGGATTTATATATTTATTTATTGAGTCACTTTGCAGAGTGAATATGTGACCTGTTTTTATGGCTCATTTATATGAGACTCCATTCATAAATTTTAAATAAGCATTATTAATATCATGGTATTAAACTTACTGTTCAACTACTAAATGAACTGTGTCCACTTGATTTGACCAAAAGGCTTCAAGAATTCCGTTTCTTCTCTTTTCTTCTATCTAAAAACCCAAATATTGGTAGGAAAAAACTGTCTTTTACCTATTATGATGGGCATTCCTTTGTTTGATTTTGCCAATACTTTCCTTAATTATATTTTGAACTGACTCACCTGATAGTATTCTATTTCTTAGGGAAGTTTTATGCAAAAAATAATCTGACAAAGAACAAAATCACAAAAACTAGCAACAAAGCAACAATGATTTGTATTTTGAGAGCTTTCTTTGTGTCCAAAATTGTGTTAATTGCTTTATACATTTTATCTTAATCTTTAAAACAGTTTTATAGAGATCATGATTACGGGCAGAGGCAGGATTTGAACCTGAGGATATAATACTCCATATCCCATAATCTTTACCTCTATCCTCCATCCCTCCTACGTTCATACTATATGGATGTAGTATCCAGGGCAATGAGGATATTATTGAAACCCAATACCGAGAATGTGCAGAATAATTCTCACCTTAGACCAGTCACCCATTCGCCACAGGTAGCATTTGGAGTAATCCTCACAGTCCTCGGACTCCCTGGGTCGGGTGGAAAGGACGCACTTCTTTCTGGGGTTAGTACACCTCACGGTCCGCTGACGGACACCTTTGCCACACTTGACGGAGCACTGGAAGACATCAGAGAGTTTGCATAAAGCCAGTGTTTAGAAGAGAGACAAATGATGAAATTACATGTGTAAAGTGTGGATCCTACTCATCTCCGTAAGCCTATTATAACCCACATAAAGAATAAGGAGAACAGGCTATGCACCAGTATTAGAGGCCCGAGGTAGCTCAGGCACAGTGCTGGGGCGAAAGGCTTTCAGGAGCACAGGACCGGGATTGCAGAGAGAAATAGAGATAGGGATTATTTAGGAAAAACAAATAGAATGCAATGATCAAAATGTAAATGCTACATTTGATTGACATCAAATATTTACATAAATTGTGTAATAAAGTTCATTGCTTTATTTTTGCTAAGATTTTATCTGTGTTAGCCTAGAAATGTAAAAAATGAGAATTTTTTCAAATGTATTTTCTTTTCTTCCAGCACTATTTACCCCCCCCCATACCTTTTTCCACCTCCACCTACCTCCATACCCCCTCGCCATCACCGCACTACTGCCTGTGTCCAAATTTCTTATAGAATGCCATTTCTCACAAACTGTTCTTAAAGCTAAAACCAAGAAAATCTTAGCAAAAATAAAAAAGAATTTCTTTACATGATTATATAACCCTAGAAAACATCATTCTAAATAGTTGTATGGATTGAAATAAAAGTTGATTCACAAACAGTTTAATTTACATTATAAATAACTGATGCCTGATTGACATTGGGGACATCACAGATAGGAAGCACACATGTATATTCCACCAACCTTGCCCGCCCATTTACATTGATGCTTTCTATTATGTAAAACTTCCCAAAGGTACGTATCACTGACTATCTGGACACAGGGACCAGAATGGCATTAGGTGGGACAGGGGAGTGTGAGCAAAATGGGAACTATGGCAAAATGTGAAAATCCAAGTTATATCTGTTTCTGAAAAAGGCCTAAAGAAAGAGGTGCAGGCAAACATTTAGCAACAACACAGGACAGGAACGGCCATGCAGATTCCAACAGTTGTGTTCCTGAAAACTTAAGCATGGAGCTAATAATATTTTACACGTACTCAGGTTTTTCACCAATACATAAATATCTCATAATTTATGGCTTGCATTAGACTATCTTGAATTTTCAAGAAAATGATTTAATTTCTCTAAGCTATATTATAAAAGGATAAAACTGATAACTTTCTTGAATTCCTGATTAAAAGAAATAACGTACTAAATATTAATTAAAAACATAGTCCTTGCTCACAGAAAATGATTGTTAAATGTTAATCCCTTTCTTCTCCTTTCTCGTTTGAATGTTCAGGGATTTGTGATGAGTCAAATGTTTATTTTAATATCTGTCCACTTAAAAGTATACTCATGGTATATAAATGAAAAAGCAGGATTCTAAAATGTACATAAAATATGCTCTTCATCATGTTACGTTATTTACAAAATACAGAGTAAAAAAATCTTTATTTTCCTATTTTCAAAATTATTTATAATGAGCATATTTTTTATTATCAGCAAAATCAACAGATGGTATTGGAAAATACTCACTGTCGTGCACAGATTCTAAACATGATACAACACGACCTTAAAGAATCTAAGAGTCAAAAAGACAAGGGAAGGGAAAGAAATGGGGCGTGTGCCGCACCTCTGACCACACCCCCGCCTCCCACACGGTCATGCAGTCCTGGCCCTCGCAGCGCTGGGCAGAGGCCGGCTTGGGCCCAGCGCAGTCCCTCTCCCGGGCGCGAATCAGGGTTCCGTTGCTCAGTTGTTGGGTACACGCCACTTGTCTGCTCTGCATCCCTTTTCCACAAGTTCGTGAACACGGGGTCCATTCTGTCATCATCCATCTAAAGTAAAGCAAGAAAACAAAATAAGCCCGTCAGAGAGAGACAAGTATCAATGATCTCACTCATATGTGGAATCTAATGAACAAAATAGATCCAGAGACATAGAAGCAAGGAACCGATTGTGGAATCTCAGAATAAAGGGGGTAGCGGGTAGGTGGGGAGAGATCAACCAAAGAACTTGTATGCATATAGGCATAACCCATGGACACAGACAATAGGGTGGTGAAGGCCTGGGGTGGGAAGTGGAGGTGGGTTAGAAGAGGTCAATGGGGGAAAACGGGGACATATGTAATACTTTCAATAATAAAGATTAAAAACAAATAAAAGTAAAGCAACAGTCACTGAAACAAATTAAAAGACAGTTATCATTTCTAATGAATTGGGGTCTCCCCTAAGAACTCCTAATTTAAACACTGCTCCAAATTTATTTCAGGAATGAACCAAGGCCTCTGCCAGAAAAGTGTTTCACGAAATTTGGTGCTTGCACAATTGCTGTCAATAAAACCCTTTCTGCATTTCCCCTCATTGGGACAACCTCACAGTGGGATCTGAGTTCCCCACTCAACTATCTGCACGGTAGCATTTAAGCACAGAGCAGGGCAGTCAGAAGCCTGGACTTAGTTCTGGGTTCTGTACAAGCTGTGCATATTCTTAAAACAATAGTTAATATCTGTTAAGTATTTCTCATTTGTAAAAGTGCTTATTAAGGCTGACATACAATGGGTGCTCAGTATGTGGTATATACCATCTATACTACATTATATTTCTAAAAGGCATACTCATCCATAAACTTCTCTAGCTTCGTGGCCCACTTGTTTAGAAAATAAGCCATATGCTCAGCTGGTTCCCCAAACACTCTCTGTGGTCACTTCGCAGCACTTGTTTCTGGATGATTTTCTGCTAAGATCCTTGATAGCAGCTCCAAGTCCCTTCCTCCTAGCAGAGCTTCCCCCATTCAACCCACAGGGATTGTGTCCCCTTTTCCCCTGTGTCACCTGGCTTGTGGCACTCACAAGACAAGTAAACGTTACTCTCTGGGGAAGTGGAGGGGCTCACAGGCTGCCTAGAGAACGTGGCCTTCTTTTGCTGCCGAATACATAATCTCTTCAAAGGCAGGGGCCAGGGCTTTATTCTTCTCTGTGTCTGTAACACTTTTCATACAAGAGCTTGGCATTAAACATTCTTGAAATGGAATTTACCGTATGTTTCTCTCCATTTTACAGAAATAGCCTCTGTTATTCCAAATTTACTTAAGTCCGTATGTTCTTAACAATGAGACGAAGAGATGCTACATTCTCTTACAGCCTAGTTTTCTTATCTGGACAATGGTTTACTTCTAAATGATTCTATGCCTTTGTTTCTAGGTCGGGGGGTGGGGGGGTGAGGGGGAACAACGAAAAAACAAAACAGAAAAACACTTCATGATGACATCTGCACTCTAGTATCTCCTCCAGCAAGGTTCTGGTATGCTGGCCTACTAAGAAAGATGTGGACCTACCATCTGGCTTTGGAGGTTCCTACTGGGTGTTTCCCTAAAGGGTGTACTTATCATCCAATTTCATTCAGGTTCCGCTTCATCTGTCTGCACAAGGATACACATTAAAACCCATGTCCCTCTCTCCCCAACTATGGAATCCCCAACTGAAAAAAAAGAACAATTTGCAATGTTATGGAATCTCGTTTTTTGAAATAAAATTATTTCAGGGATTCTTAGTATAATGATAAAAAGTTTTTTTTTTCCATTCCTTGTGAAAACTGCTCAAAAAGGAGAACACGTATTTTAGAATCCATCTAATTTGGAACTGTCCCACTTTCTTATCTTTAAGATTCTTTCTTACAAAGCTATTTACTAGGACATCAATATATTTTATATTTGGCACATAGGGTTCCATCAGACATTTTGGTGACATTTTCAATAAATGTGAATAGAAATTAGAATGTTTCTTACTAGGTGGGGCAAAAGAAGAGGCAGGAGAAATATAAAGTTTGTGTAATGCCAGTAAGTTTTGGAAAGTTTCTTGTGATGGTCCCTAATAATCACCCAGGTTCATTCTTACTTTCCAATATTTTGCTTAACCCCATCAATATAGCTTCTCAGTAGTACAAAAATATACTGCCTTTTTTTTTCCAAGAGAAGAAAAATATCGATTTCTTACAAAAAGACTTCCAGTCTCTAGCTCAAAAATCCCTCACTCAGAAATAGACTGACCTTTTAAAACTATTCATTTTACCAAGTCATTATCGAGTCCTTTTCTCCTAAGATAGCCAAGGTCGGCGAATGAACAACAATGCATGGCGTGCATTGTACACTCTGATCCTTCTGTGACGAAGTGAGAAAGTGACAAATACACTCTCGTCCTTTAAGCAGCTCATTCAAGATTCCCAATATAGCAGAAAATGCCATTACTCATTCATCCATATGGGAAAGTTAGGTGGTATATAAAACAAATGGTGTTTTGAAATATTTTAATAAATTACTCAATGCAAGATAAATAGCATTTTAATATCTATTAAAAAGAAATAAAGATAAAGATAATTCTTAGGAATAATCTCTATATATAAAAGCCTAAGCAACTGTTACGATGGGTCGATCGGTGGCTATGACAACACACTGACCACTAGGGGGCAGAACTTCAATGCAGGAGCTGTCGGTGTTTTGAAATATTTTAATAAATTACTCGATGCAAGATAAATAGCATTTTAATATCTATTAAAAAGAAATAAAGATAAAGATAATTCTTAGGAATAATCTCTATATATAAAAGCCTAAGCAACTGTTACGATGGGTCGATCGGTGGCTATGACAACACACTGACCACTAGGGGGCAGACACTCAAAGCAGGAGCTGTTCCTGTTGGTCAATGTGTTCCCACAGCCAACCTCCCACGGTCCCTACCCCCGGCCAGCAGGCCCTGATCAGCCCCGATCACCGGCCAGGCTGAGGGACCCCACCCATGCACAAATTCGTGCACTGGGCCTCTGGTAATAACAAGAAAGTATCCAGGTTCTTTAGCTGACAGGAAAAAGGTCCAAAACTCTTTTCTACAGCTGTCCAGTACTAAATGCAAAGGACCCAAAGATATGACTGCTGGAAGCAATAATTCCTTAGATTGTCTTTCCTGTTGATTACTACTCAGCCTTATAAAAAAAGCTTAATTAGTTTAATTACTTATGTAGTTAGGCTGAAAAGCTTATAGCCAGGCAGATATGTAACATTACTGAAAGTACTGTAAAGTACTTTTACCTTTTGCACATTCTCTTACAGATCATTCTTTTGTCCTATACTTAAGAAGCATATTACTTTCCTGGGGGAGGTGTATGATGGTTAGAGGACAAATGCAAAGGGAAGGAAAAGTTGATAATCAGCTTTTGATACCTTAAATATATGAAATCCAAAAAAAAAAAAAAGCAAGTCTGGAAATGTCAGCTTTGTAGAGGAAGGAAGGATTTTTGAAATTCTTTTAAGCTCTCATTAACATAGCACAAGCCAGATCCGCAGGGTTTAACAGCAGTTTTCCAATAAGCAGAACTTGAGCGAACTCAGGATGCAGAGCATCAGAGAGGGGAAAGGCGGGGGAGGGGGTTAAGAAACTAGAAGAACTGAGCACTAGCCTACATGACCACACCCCCGCAGAGATTAGAGAAGCCTAAATAGAGTTCGCAGGCACCTCTGTCCCTCCTCCCCCTTTCACCGCCCATACTTACTCTTTGTGATGGAGGGTCATGAAGATTTTATTAGTTACAGATCCCAGCAAAACTACAAAGTCTTTGCGTATCTGAGTCGTAGGATGTGTACATTCACTGACTCCACTGCAGAAATTACAGTGAGAGGAGACCAATTCTGTTTGACTTCCTTAGAACTGGAAACTACACCCTAACTCACTGAACCTCAACAAACCCCTGAGTGTCAGGCTAGAAATGTTCCTGTCCCCATGTTCTAGAGGAATCAACCCAGCCTCAGACTCTTTTTGTCATTCCATCCCTACAAGTTTTTAGGACATTTGACACTGGGGCCTAGTCCCACAACGCCCAGCATCGTTTTACATGAAAGCACATGGATTTTCAGGAGCCCTGTGAGAGAGGCCATTCCAAACAGCCTTGTTGCGAGCCTGCTCCAAAGTTATACTAAGGTTCCACTCATCCACCTCTGTTAGTTATTAAGGCATGGCTTCTCTCTATACCACTCCAATGTTCATCCCATCAAGTTGATTCTGTCTTTTTTAGACCCTGCTTTATTTAAAAGCTTACATTTTGGTTTAGATCTCTTGCATTGGTTTTAAAGAAAATGCGACTTTGGTAAGACTCAGAGCGTGTGGGACATGGTTACCTAGTTTGGCATGGCTGCTCATTGCACTTGCGAATCTGTGGCTCTGGCTTGGTTAAGTATTTGCATTTCTTGCTGTCCACAATGCTGATATTTTTGTTCATGATTTTTGTGCAAGACACTGTTGTCTTCCTTTCTCCTGAAAGAAACATATAAAGAGTGTTATTATAGGCTTTTATCTAATGGATTTAGGAGGTGTTCACAGGCTTGTTGTAATTTCCAGAGATATTTTAAACAAATTTTAGGCTAGATCAATGAAGATGATATTATTTACATAAAAAAGTATCTTTAGGTTTAAGAAAGGTGAATAGTAATTTTCTCCTTATTAGAAATTAAATGGCAAGTTTTGTATTATAAAGGGATTGTGGCACCATAGGTTGATAAAATATTAATTAAAGACTTGTTATAAAGGGCTATGCCATCTTTAGCATTAAGTGGTGGAAAGATATGTTTGCATACACCTATGTACCTTCATGAAAGCACATAAACTCCCATAAACATGCATGCATGTTTGGTTGTACATCATCAGTGCTCTGTTAAGTTATGGAAAGCAAGCTTAGAGTATGACTCAGACCTTTATTCTTATGGCCTCTGATAAAGGCCCCAAGAATTCTAGAAATCCTCATTCCTGAATGACTGCCATGTTCTCTAAGAACAGCCATGGGACCCTTTCCATTGTTCACCAGATTTCAGAAAACTGGCTTTTCTACTCTCTCTGGTATGATAAAGCCTGGTAACAGGAAGTAAAAGTGACAATTTGTATGCTGTATTAATATTTCAGAGAGCCCCATAAGCACACATACCTGACCACACTTTCATTTCACCTTACACTTCAAAAGCCTAATATATATGTGCTAATTCTTTCTCTACAAAGGTCAAATATCTACATAAGATTGAATAATCTAACTTAATGATTGACATTATAAACAAACTAGAGGCCCAGTGCCCAAAATTTGTGCACAGGTAGGGTTCCTAGGGCTGACCAGCAATCGGCCGATCGGGGTCTTCCAGCTGCTGGCCGGGGCCTTCTTTCCAGCTGCAGGCTGGGGCTGCCTTCATTCTGCACCGCCCCCTAGTGGTCAGCACATGTCATAGCAAGCAATTGAACTCAAAGTCTTCCAGCTGAACTCCCAAGGGGACACTTTGCATTATATATATATATATATAATGCATATATAATGCATCCTTAAGGATTAAGAAAAAAATCACGAGTTTTCTGAGTCACTATTCAAAGGCCCACTAGCTAGGGTCCTATGACGGTCTTGCAATGATAATTAGGAAGCCGTAAGTTTTTGTGTGGGTCATGCCAAATAGGACAACCTGGGCTGGTGGCTGAGAAGTCACTCTGTCATTCGTTAACAGAGGGAAGACTGGCATTAAGGGAAAAACAAAGAAGGAATGTAGACAGAGAGAGCAATACTTAAATAATTTTTGAGTATCTTTTCCTTTGACTTACATGGGGGATGGGAGAGACAATGGAGTGGCCAAGTGGAAGGCGAAGGAACAAATTCAGGATCTCCCTGGATTTCCCTCTCAATGCTGGGTATAGTCCCATGATAACTTCTAGTATAAAAGCCTGACTATATCTGTAGACATATGTGTACTAACTAATAATGTATCTGTGCTTATTGCATATCATGTAAACAAAACCATTTAGATCTTCAGTTGCACCTTCTAGCAGAGGAGGTATAATATTAGATTTAATCATAGTCATGTGCAATGCCCATCAACTTCACATAACACTTAAACTACTAAAGATGCAGAAATGATTTATATTACTCTTTTTTTTTCTTTTTTTGTCAGAAAAAACTGGCCCACTGGTAGGAGATATCTAAATGTACAAGATTTTGGGACACATTTTTGGTCAAGTTCCTCCTATTTTCTAATGATTCAGGTGCTCCTTTATGACCTGGCATGTACATTAAAAAAGATATGCCAACTCTCTCTCACTTTAGCCTATGTATTATTTCTGCATTGCAATGGTGCCAACCTAAAAGTAGGATTAAAAATGTTACATTTATGAAATATGAATGTTAGTTTTAAAATCTAATTTAAAGACTTCAGTCATAAGACACTCTTCTACAGAATAGATGGAGTTACCTAAACTAATTTAAATCATGGCTTTTTGCCAACTACAACACAAGAAGATGACAAACAGACATTATCCAGAAGGCTTTTGCTAAACATGTATGTAGTCGTGGAATAAATAACTCAGGGCTAATTATACTGCATTTTCTTCCCCTCCTCAGTAAATATCTAACCTTAGTTATGTCAGCCCAGAGCTAACATATTGAGCTATTGAAAAAAATCTTTTCAGTATAAGTATTGATATATCAAGAGGAATAAAACTATCAGCACCACTTCAGGGAGCGCCTAAGTGGTGTTCTAAGAACGCTTGAAAGCCTGTGAATATGAATTGGGACATTTCCACAATGCAGCAAGGAAGCTCGCATCGTAAGCTTTTTGGCAGATAAAAGAACCTAGTCCTAATTTAAAAAAAAATGTTATTGAACAAAAACAATAGAATCAGGGGGAAAAAATCTATTGCTGAGCTACAGATACTTCATGCCTATGAAAATACAACTAAGATCATAAAGCCATATGGAAATGTTATTGTTTGATTTTTTTTCTTTTATATATTTTTATGTCCCAGCCAACACAGGAAATTTCCATTCTAGCATGTAATAGCAGTATTTATAATGCATCCAGCTCTGCAGGACCCAGGGATGAACAGAAAGTGAAGGAACTGGCCTTCTGCCTGAACCATGAGTAGCTGCAGGCTGTTGACAGTGTATTACTTGCTTTATGGCAATTCACTTCACCTCCGGGTCATTCCCATTAAATCTATATTGGGGAAATCTGTTTTGATGTTTTGTATACAATTATGAATAAAATAAAATAAGCATTATGCCTCTGTCTCATTGACAAATTTAGGCAAAATTCGAAAACGTAAGGTCCTTTTTACTTACCGACTCTTTCTAGAGAGATACTACATTGTGTTCCTTCTTTCCCAGGCTCAGAGATAAGCTGTTTCTTTTTTCTATGCTCTGTATTTAACCCCTGAAACAATTATTTTTTTAATAAAACTATGTTCTATCCAGGTAGATCAGATTTCTAAAACTTGCATCATAGATGCAGAAACATGTCCTGGGAGTGGGTTCAGTGTTTCGATATGCATAACTGAAACTCTCTAAATGTCACCGACATTCCAAACCTTTAAACAGAACTATAGAACTCTATAAGACTGTCTATATATATTCATTTGTATTCATGCATTTCTTTTTTTAAAATATATTTTATTGATTTTTTACAGAGAGGAGGGGAGAGGGATAGAGAGTTGGAAACATCGATGAGAGAGAAACATCGATCAGCCGCCTCCTGCACACTCCCTACTGGAGATGTGCCCGCAACCAAGGTACATGCTCTTGACCAGAATCGAACCTGGGACCCTTGAGTCCGCAAGCCGACGCTCTATCCACTGAGCCAAACCAGTTAGAGCTGAGCACATCTTAAAGATACATAAAATGCTGTTTATTTTCAAAGTATAATTTTTTTCCCCACATCATGGCATTTACTTCTAAGACTTTTTTTTTTTTAATTTTTACATCTCTATAATTTTTTTTTCTCAGGGTTTGGGCTTAATATTAAAAATGACTTATTTTTTTATATTTTAGGGAAAAGTTGTTATTTTGTATTGTAGGCTATACCCAATATATAATCCAAACTGATTTTGTCATTTCCATACACAAATATTTAAATGGGATCTCATAACTTGCAAGTTAAATGCAACTTGTGCTAGCATAACACTAAAGGACCTTCATGAATTAGTTTCTTTTCCAATCAAATCATTTCTGACAGCTTGATCCTCATATTTTACACCCTAGTAATAAATGCTCTCACTAAATCCCACTGCCTTTGCACCTATGCATATCCCTAGAAAGGTTTCTGCATCTCCGCCGACCACTCTGCATAGTGATGTTGCTATTATCTACTAGGTGGACACAGAGGTCTCTGAAAGCAGAAAGCACTCGTCTTTTGACCACCCAGCAAGAGTGAGTGCGCAGTCAGTATTGGTAAAGGAATCAATGAGTGAAATAGAAGCATATAATTCAAGGTCAAAGTGCTTTCTTTACGAAGAGATTTATCTTAACACTATGTTTCCTAAAATGGTGAAAAACCATCTGCAAACAAAATGACAAGTTATGGGGAACAGTTTTCTGTAGTAAATCAGTTAATGGGTTATCACTTAGGTATTAAAATTCAAGTTTACAAAGAATTTATGTTAACATAAAAAGTCCTTATTAATTTAAGTAAAGGAAGAATACAAAATTGTATTGATTTTATTGAAATAAAGTAATGCTAAAAGAAAATATATTTTGGCGTATTTTATTTATTTATTTATTTATTGCTAATAGCATTTATTTTGGTACATTCAAAGTGCCTCTAAAATGGAAAACACCCTTGAAAATGTACAGGCATTTGTATCTTAAGATGATTCCTCAACTTGGACCCAAAGGCTTGGATGCCTCCTTAGAATCTGATCATGGACAAGGAACTGTGTCTCAGATACCACAGCTCAAGGCTAACAGCATGAGTTGTAAACTACAAGGATTTGGACCCATGTGGAGAATGTGGAATGTTGGCTTATATTTTTCCACTTTACATTGTATCTACTTAGATTTCCTAAAAGCATGCTCAACTCTTCATTTATTTCAAAAATAGGATATTAAATTTGGCGCTCTTCCTTCCAGGTTTTCTTTAATTAATTTATCCGCCAGATCACAATAAGTTCTGGCATGAGCCGAAACCGGTTTGGCTCAGTGGATAGAGCATCAGCCTGTGGACTGAAAGGTCCCGGGTTCGATTCTGGTCAAAGGCATGTACCTTGGTTGCGGGCACATCCCCAGTAGGAGATGTGCAGGAGGCAGCTGATCGATGTTTCTAACTATCTCTCTCTCCCTTCCTCTCTGTAAAAAATCAATAAAATATATTTTAAAATAAATAAATAAATAAATTCTGGCATGAGACAGTAGCAGCATGCCCTGTGTGAAATGCAGATTCCACATACAACCTCAGGTATTATGGAATGGTACATCTCTAATGCCTTGGGAGATCCAGATCACTTAAAACAGATCTTTTATGCAAACCAAAATAAATTTAAAACATACCCTCCAAAATTATTTAGATGTTTTAGAACAACTAAAGCAAAGTAAACACTTATTTCACAAGTACATTTTAAGCTGTTTAAAAATAAAAAGGCTGATTTCAACGGTCAATGCTATAACACAAATGATATATCCATTTAAATTTTTCTAGAATTATCATTAGAATTCAAAAGATGATTTTGAAAGAGATCAACCGCAGGACTTATATGCATGCATATAAGCATAACCAATGGACACAAGACACTTGGTGGGGGGAGGACTGTAGGGGAGGATGAGGGCCTCTGCCGGGGAGTAAGGGAGGCCGGGGGGAAGGTCAATGGGGAAGAAAGGAAGACATATGTACTACTATTTGTAATACTTTAAACAATAAAATAAAATTTAAAAAAAAGATGATGAAACATGTATGTATTTTAAACTGTTGGAAACATTTACTTGATATCACCAGTATCCATTAGATATTTTTAAAATAATATTTGTTTTAGATCTTAGGCTTTTCATATCTTATAACTAATAGTAATAAATTAATGGAAATGCATAATAAAAACTTTATTTTGGTTTATTTTAAAACGTAGTTGAAGATACTGATGCAAAAGATCATTAGCATTAAAATGTAGCTACATGAAACAAGGTATATATATATTTTTAAAATTTCCCCACTTATTTCTGGCAATCTAAGCATTACAGTAGAATTTAAAAAATAACTTATGTGAAACAATGACATTTTATATGCCTTGTGATACTTTATTTGCTCTTGCATAGTATTTTCCCGTGAAGTAAAATAGTGCTATTTTTTCTCTTTTCTGTTGAAGATAAATTTTGCATGAATCTGTTTCCAATGTTCTGTGCTTTGAACTTACTCTCATTTTATTCATGAATATGCTGAAAGATTACAAAGCTTTTTCTGGCTATAAAATTGACAATGCGAAGTCAGAAATGATGAGATTCCTGAAATCCTGTCCATCCACTTAATTTATGAACTGCAAAGAAAAATAATATCCAAAAGCCCAGAATATTTTGGCATTGAAATGAATATGTGCCCTATTAACATTGTCAGAGATAATTGAAAACTGTTGACTGAACACAAAGGAACAGATTCGAAAGAGAAGGTCTACTCAAGCACAAATTGTAGAGTCTGTATATAATTAGTACTATTTTATGAAACAAATCATTTGAAATAAAAATAAGAACATATTTAAATTAATTTTAATTTTAATTAAATTCATTGGGGTGACACTGATTAATAAGATTATATAGGCTTCAAGTGTACAGTTCTGCAATATATCATCTATATATTGCATTGTGTGTTCACCGACCCCCAAGTCAAGTCTCCTTTCATAACCATATATTTGACCCCCTTTACCCTCAAGCTCCCCCCACTCCCTTTTCCTCTGGTAATCACCATACTGTTGTCCATGTCTATGAGTTTTTGTTTGTTTCTTCATTTGCTGCTTTCTGTTTTATATCCCACATGAGTGAAATCATATGGTTCTTGTCCTTTTCTATCTGACTTTAACAGAATAAAATAAAATATCTCTATATAATCTCTAAGGGACATGCCCTATTTTGCAGAAACAACATTTAGCTTCCAAGCTGCTCTTGAAGAAAGTATATGATGAGGAGGAAAGGCGACTTGAACTCAGGAATCCTGATTCTAATCCGGCTCCTCCCTCAATGGGCCTGTGAACTTGGGAAGTCACTTAATCTCTCTCCGCTTCAATTTTCTCATGTTCATAATTTAGAAGTTATGCTTAAGAATATCAGAAAGCCCTTCTGACTCTGAAGCAAAAGGAATTTATAGTGAACCTCTATTTCTTAAGGTTTGGTAATTGGCAAAACATAGTCTAGGTTGCCATTAATGTTATTTTTGGGGGAAAATTGAACGCTAATAATTTGCTTGTTCAAACTGAAGACTGACAAGTTCTGAATGTTTACTTCTGATGCAGCTTTTATTAGACCACAATTATAAAAGAAAGAAAAATTGAGGGTAATAAAATTCACTGGGCAAACATGTTCCTGTCTAGAGTTTCAAATGTAAACAGACTTTAAGGGCCACCTGTCAGTGCACTAACAGAAACCATCCACCTTTCCACGGGGCCACTCCCCACAGCCTGCCCTCAGGCGGCAGCTGGTCATTCTTACCTGAGTTTTACTGCAGAGAAAATTCTAACCATGCAGATTTTCATTTCAAGTATGCTTGTTTCTATTTTTTATTTTTTATGTGGGTGGAGGACATGAGGCAGAAGCCCTGAAGTGAAACAGGTCCTGGCATCAGTGAGGAGTGATCAGAGGGGCAGGCCTGTGTGTGAACATGGGAGCATCTGCAGGAGAAGTCAGGAGGGCAGAGGGTCCCAAGTCTCAGAGCAGATGCCCACAAAATACCAACTTCTGCGCATGGGCCACGAAGTTTCAATCGCACTGTCCGTGCGTGCCCGCATGTGGTATTTTGTGGAAGAGCCACACTCATGGGGCCAAATGGCCGCTTGTGGCTCGCGAGCCGCGGTTTGCCAACCACTGCCCTAGGAGATGCGTGGCCAATGCAAACTGTATCAGGTAAGCAGGACTGAAAACATTTTTTTAAAAATATATTTTATTGATTTTTTACAGAGAGGAAGGGAGAGAGATAGTTAGAAACATCGATGAGAGAGAAACATCGATCAGCTGCCTCCTGCACATCTCCTACTGGGGATGTGCCCGCAACCCAGGTACATGCCCTTGACCGGAATCGAACCCGGGACCTTTCAGTCCGCAGGCCGACGCTCTATCCACTGAGCCAAACCGGTTTCGGCGACTGAAAACATTTTTTAAATTGTGAGAACAATTTCAAATCCCCTTGTTGTAATTATGCTGTATTTGGAGCGAAGTGTGCTCTGTAATATCTCCTTCTTCCCTTCCCCAAACGTTGCCTTTGCTCTGGCAGCTCCAGAGGGCCAGGTGCCCCAGGAGCCAGAAGAGCACCAAAGCTCGGAATGTGGGGACAAAAGCTGCTCCCTCCAGCCTCTGCACCGTCAATGTTCCAGCATGTTCTTTCTCTCCCTTGAAGACACTTTCTTGTTTTCCCCAGAGCCCCTGCCAAGGGCCATTCTCTCTCCAGTACCTCTGACTGAGGGGCAGCGTGGGTGTCCTGCTCCTCGCTGCCACTGCCAGCCCACACCCCTTCCTTCCTCCTAAACCTCCAGCCTCGGATCAACTCTGCCGCCAGTCTCCTTCTTGGTGTAGTCAAACTTCTACCTCTGGGCCACTCCCTCTAAGATTTCAGCCACTGCATTATCGTTACATTTTCCAACACTGATCCTAGTACCGTTTCTGTAATTAAGAATTATAGGATTATTTGAATTACTTGAATTATTCTTATAATACCTAGGCTTCTTCATTCATGGCCCTCTCCTCTTCCCAGAGATCTTGCCTTTCATGTTAAGTCAATAGCTCCCCTGGTCTGGTTATTACCAATAACTAGACCCCCTCCATGACCTTAGCTCTATTTTCTGCCATTATCGCCTGCATTTCCAGGCCTCTCCCTTGAGTCTTCAGTATATTTTCTTCATTTGCACTATACATTCTTACCTGTGTATGCAGACAACTCAAAAGCAAACTCAATACTGCTCTTTCCTAGCACCTTCACATGCATTTCAGGTCTTGTGGGCAGATGTATTTTGGAATTTAGAACTTTTAATATTTTATACAAATAATAAAGTAAAGTATAAAAAGTATCTATATATATAAAACCCTAATATGCAAACAGACCAAAAGGCAGAACAACTGAACAACGGGTTGCTATGACATGCACTGATCACCAGGGGGCGCACGCTGAACATGGTGGGCATTGGCAGCAGACAGCAGAGCATGGAACATGGAGGGCATTGGCCATGGAGGGATGGTGAAGCAGGTGAGCGGGGGTGCCAGACCAAGGCAGGGCACCGGTTGTTGTCATTGGGGAGAGCCTCTGGTGGTTACTGAAAATTATTTGCTCCCATGTGCTGCAGTCCCACCCAGCGCTCACACCTGCTGCCGGTGCCAGCCTCCCTTGCACCTGTTGCCAGTGCCCGCTGCCGGTCCCTATAACTCGGCACCATCAGCAGGTGCAAGCAGTGACTGCCAGGCCAGATCGCCCCTGAGGGCTTCTCCACCTCCCCCTGCTCCTGAGGAACAATCTGATGATCAGGGCAGCAGCCACTACTCACACCCACTGACGGCACCTGCCCCAATCGCTCTGCACCATCAGCAGGTGCAAGCAGGGCTGGTGCCATCGGCGCATGGGAGCAGCGGCAGTGGGAGCGGGGCTGCCAGCAGACAGGGTACCTGGAGCCGTGGCAGGAGGGGCCGGGTGGTGGCATGGAGGATGGGCCAAAACCCGCCCCTGTGCCCACCAGAGCCTCGTGGCCCAGAGTTCCTTTCAAGATGCATGAATTCGTGCACTGGGCCCCTAGTATATATTAAGTAAGCCCCTGTAAGCAAATAAATTAATATTTATATAAAGCAAAGCAATGAGATATGTAATACCTCTCAATGAACTTTTTTCCAATTCACATCAAATTTTGCCACAAAATATTCCATGGTTAGCCACTAAATGCGTCACAAAAAACTTTCATTTTCCAATTCTTTATGGAGTTTGGAATTTTAGAGAAGAGGTTGCAGATCTGTCTTAACTATCAACAGTTAGTCAGACAATAACTACTATCCCAGAAATATAAATATTAGAAAATCCTTTACCTCCTCCACACGTGGCATCACAATCTTCCCAGCCTGTGTGTGTCCACATGAAAAGTGGCCCAGGTGCTTTAGAGCTCTGATTTTCTGGAGGAGGGTCTGATGGAATCGTGTATTCATAGTGAAGACCATAATTCTGGTCTTGAAACAGCAGCACCTATAATATAACATATAAAAGTGATGAAGGAAGATGGTCAAAGTAGAACACATTCAATGTGAAGCTTAAAACAAAGAATGCTGATAGCTTAAAATGCTTATTGCATGGGATGCATGCTTCTTTAATAAACAGTAGAATTGTGGCATTATTGCTTAACTGTTGTAACTGTCATACTTCTGGAAAAACTGAAGTTCCACACTTACCTCTGTGGAACTAAAGACATTATGAAGGAAAGCCCACTTGAATGAGGTCAGATATACCAGATCATTTTCTTTCAAGTCAGTGGACTAGACAGTTTCCCAAAGAATGATACATGATTGAGATGACTTAGGCAGTGGGGGACAGGAATATGTATCCTCTCTAACAGCAAGATATAATTCACAATTTAATGTCCATTCATATAAAACAGAAAGATGAGCAGAAAGTCCCTGCACCAACAGAGGAGGAGGACAGAAGACTTTGGGACTCATTTCTATCCACAAGGGTAGAGAACTTCTAAGCCAACTTTAGGACAAAAATTTCATACCACAATTTTGTCATAGTTACTAATTTTCCATTAGAACTTTTAAATAAATGTTAATTTAATAACAAATAAAAACAAACTAGTTTTGTACACATATATGTGAGCAGTGCAATAAACCATAAAGGATATATGAAAATGTAAGAATGACTGTTTTTGGGGCTACACCAGACATAAGAAGGTACCCTGTCCGTTTTGTTCCCCCCTAGTGTCCTGTGCCAAGCTCAAAACTAGTCATCATGGGCAATCATACATATTTAAAATAAAAGAAATATACCTGAAATATAATCATTTTAAATAAAAGAATAAGAATATGTGTTTCTTTATAAATAATTTACATAAAATAGGTTAACTCCATGGGATTTATCACTACTATGAATCTGAGGATTTATGAACACTATCCATATAATACATTGTGGTGCATAAAAACATATATATCTCAACTTTAAACTATGCTAAATTATTAAAGAATTTTATTATATGAACTGTATCAAGGGCGTTATAATGATAGGTGATTCACAGTTAACAATTACATGGGGAGAAATTTAAATGAGCCTAAGTTTAATTTTCTTTACTTTTTTTAATCAAATTCAGTTCACTATATCAACAGAAATACTAATTCAATATGTGGATTGTGGAACTAGAATGATGGCATTATCAATCAACTATATCAATAATAGTTTTAAATTCACATATACATACTGGGTACTAATTCTAAGTACATTACAGTGCTTATTTTGGTTTTAAATATCTCACTGATGTTGCCAGTTATAGGTGACTTTCAGCTAAATTAATTAACAAAGAGAGATTGATTTACCTTGTTTATGAACAAAGCCAGACTACTGCATAGCTTTAAAATTTTTTTTACTTTTATTTATTTTTTAATTATAGTTTACATTCAATATTACTCTGTATTAATTCCAGATGTATAGTATAGTGGTTAGATAATCATGTACTTTACAGAGTGCCCCCCACCCCTATATTTTAAGCACCCACCTGGCCTCATATATAGTTATTACAATATTATTGACTATATTGTCTATGCTGTATTTACATCTTTGTGACTATTCTGTAACTACCAATCGTATTTCGAATCCCTTCCCCTCTTCCAACTTGTCAGTCTGTTCTCTGTATCTATGAGTCTATTTCTATTTTATTTATTTTGTTCTTAAGATTCCACATATAAGTAAACTCATATGGTATTTGTCTATGCCCATGCATGCTGTCACAGAAGGTAAGATCTCATTCTGTTTTATGGCCAAATAGTATTTCATTGTGTGTATATACCACTGCTATTTACCCACTCATCTATTGATGGGCACTTGGGATGCTTCATATTTTGATATTGTAAATAATGCTGCAATAAACAAAGGGGTGCGTATATTCTTTCAAATTAATGCTTTGGATTTCTTTGATACATTGCCAGAAGTGGAATCGCTGGGTCATAAAGCAATGCCATTTTTTTAGGAACCCCCACACTGTTTCAACAGTGCACTGGGGTTCCCTTTTCTCCACATCCTCTAATACCTGTTTGCTGATTTATTGATGATAGCCATCCTGACAGGTGTGAAGTGTTTTCTGATTGTGGTTTTATTTGTATTTCTCTGATGATTCACAATCTTGGGCATTCTTTCATATATCTATTGGCAATCTGTATGTCCTCTCTGGAGAAGTGACTACGCAGACCCTCTGTTCATTTTTTAATTGAATTGATTGTTTTTCTGGTGTTGTCTGAGTTCTTCATAAATTTTGTATCTTAACCCTTGATTGGATGTTATCATTGGCAAAAATATCCTCTCATCCAGTAGGTTGTCTTTTCGTTTTGCTGATGGTTTCCCTTTGTGTGAAAAAATTTTTTAGTTTCATGTAGTCCCATTTTTCTTCTTCTGTTTCCCTTGCCTGAGAAGATGTGTCAGAAAAAATACTGCTAAGAGAACAAGCTGAGATTTTACTGCCTATATTTTCTTCTGGGAGTCTTATGGTTTCAGTTCTTAAATTTCAGTCTGTAACCCATTTTGAGCTTATTCTTATATATGGTATAATTTGGTCTAGTTTCATTTTTTGTGTCTATCCAATTTTCCCAGAATCATTTATTGAGTAGACTGTTTTTGCCCCTTTGTATGTTCTTGCTTCCTTTATCATAAATTGATTGAAAGTATAGGTGTAGGTTGATTTCTGGGCTCTCTCCTTGGTTAACTGATCCATGTGTCTGTTTTTATGCCTGTACCATGCTGTTTTAATTACTATAGCCTTGCAATATAGTTTGATATCAGGTAGTGTGATACATCCCACTTTGTTCTTCTTTTTCTAGATTTCTGTCACTATTTAGGGTCTTTCCATACAAGTTTTTAGATTAATTTTTCTAGTTCTCTGAAATATACCACTGGTATGTTGATAGGAATTGAGTTGAATCTATAGAGTACTTTGAGTGGTATGGACCTTTATTTAACATTTCAAAAAAAACTTTATCTTCTTTTCAATCACAGTTTGCATTCAATATTATTTTATATTAGTTTCAGGTGTACAACATAGTAGTTAGACAATCACATACTTTACAAAGTGATCCCCCTCATATCTCCAGTATCCATCTGGCATCATATATAGTTATTACAGTATTATTGAGGTAGTTGGACATTTTAATAGTGTTAATTCTTTCTACCCATGAGCATGGTATATGCTCCTATTTATTAGTATATTCTTTGACTTCTTTCAATGTCCTATAATTTTCTGAGTGTCTTTTATATCCTTGGATAAGCTTATTCATAGGTATTTTAAATTTTTTTCATTCAATTATAAATGGCATTGTTTTCTTAGGTTCTCTTTCTGATAGTTCATTATTGCTATATAAAAATGCAACTGATTTCTGAATATTAATTTTGTAAACTGCTAGTCACAATTTGTTTATTGGTTCTAGTTGGTTTTTGGTGGAGTCTTCAGGGTTCTCTATATATAGTATCACATTATCTGCAAATAATGACAGTTTACTTCTTCCTTTCCAATTTGGATGCCTTTTATTTCTTATCTGATTACGGTGGCTAGGGCTTCCAGTGCTATGTTGAATAAGAGTGCTAAAAACACTGGCTTGTTCCTGATCTTAAGGGAAATGGTTTGTTTTTCCCTACTGAGTGTGATGTTAGCTGTGAGTTTGTCATATATAGCCTTTATTATGTTGAGGTATGTTCCCTCTATTCCCACTTTTCTGAGTGTTTGTATCATGTACGGGTGCTAGATTTTGTTAAATGCTTTTTTCTGCATCTATTGACATGATCATATGGTTTTTATCCTTCATTTTGTTTATATGGCATAGCATGTTAACTGATTTGCAGAAATTGTACCAACCATGCATCCCTGGAATAAAGCCCACTTGGTGTACGATCATTTTAATCTTTGCTGGATTCGGTTTGCTAATATTTTGTTGGGGATTTTAGCATCTATATTCATCAGGAATATTGGCCTATAATTTTCTTCTTTCTGGTTTTGGAATTAGGATAATGCTGGCCTCATAACATGAGCTTGGAGGCCTCCCGTCCTCTTAAGATTTTTAGAATAGTTTGAGAAGGATTAGTGTAAGCTCTTTGGATGTTTGGTAAAGTTTACCTGTGAAGTCATCCTGTCCAGGATGACTTTTGTTTGCGGGGCGTTTTTTGGCTACTACTTCAATTTCATTAGCTGTAATCAGTCTGTTCATATTCTGTTTCTTCTTAATTCTGTTTGGAAGAGTGTATGTTTCTAGGAACTTATCCATTTCTTCCAGACTGTCCAATTTGCTGCCATATAGTTTTAAAATATTTTTTTAAATTGATTTTAGAGAGAGATAGGGAGAGAGAGGGAAACATTGATTTGTTGCACTAACTTATGCATTATTGGTTGATTCTTTGATATATCCTGACCAGGGATCAAACCAGCAACCTTGGTGTATCAGGATGACGCTTTAGCCAACTGAGCTACCTGGCCAGGACTCAGAATAATTTTTTTTATAATCTGTTGTATTTCTATGGTGTCAGTTATTACTTCTCCTCTTTCGTTTCTGATTTTATTTATTTGGGTCCTCTCTTTTTCTTGATGAGTCTGGTTATTACATAGCTTTTATTATTTATTTATTTGTTTATTTGTTTATTTTAGTTGGCCTGTGTTTCATTATTTTATTTATTTTTAAATTTTCATTGTTGAAAGTATTACATATGTCTCCTTTCCCCCCATTGACCCTTTCTAGCCTGCCCCGTCCCCCACCCCAGGCCTTCACTACCCTATTGTCTGTGTCCATGGGTTATGCATATAAGCATACAAGTTCTTTGGTTGATAAAATGAACTTATAAATAATAGCTACTTGCCACCTTATTTAATTAAATAAAAACATGTCTATTTTGCCTAAAAACCTATATTTTCATTAATGTAACTTTAGATTGTCCTTGAATAAATAATGCCATTTGAAACAGAGACCTTGGCTACAAAGCCATCAGCTCCTTCTGAAAGCATTTGAAGTTGGCAGCACACTTTTGCAAGAAGGAAAGTGTGACCGTGTTACAGTTGAGGGGCACAGACTGAAACATGGCAGAAGGTATTGCCTTTCAAAATGCAGTACTGGCTTTCAATCTGTAATAGTCATTAAAGACAAATATCTTAGAAGTGCAGTTTCCCTTGGATTACGGAATAAATCCAGGTCACATAGATGCCTTCTTTTAGACATAGTTCACTGACTTTAATTATGTTTCATGCTTCCAGGAAAAACCTTGGTAATTACCAGTCAGATTAAGAATTCTGCAGCAAGGAAACTCCCTCTGCCCAGCACTGAGATTTCACGTCAACTGTTTCAAGATTTTTGAATTAGGGGCTCAGTAAAAGACCTTTGGTCTTATTCCATAAAAATGTAGGTTACATTCATATAAGGCAGGCTTTCCTGTAATCTAATCATTAAAAATATTTGTTGTTGGAAATGTCATTTTTAAGTGACTTCTGGATGAGCACTTTGTAGGGTTTATAAATGTCTAATCACTACGCTGTACACTTGAAACTAATTAATATTGTATGTCAACTGTAACAAATAAAAAAATAAATAAATAAATAAGTACGTAAGTAAGCAAGTTATGGAAAGAGCCAGATATTGAGTATGTATGTTTGTTTAGTCAGCCCCCTCCCCTCTCTCCAGGTGGCTCATGGCACAGAGTGAAGTTTCCCCTTCAAATGAAATAATAGGATCCAAAGAAATTGTGGGGAGATGAACAAATAATTATTCAAAGTATACATACACTTACAATCCAAGGCTCTCTGGTGTAGAGCTTAGTAGAGCTTAGATCTAAGCTTCATGCCAGAAGGGCCAGCATAGTAGGTTGATTAATACCCGGTTCGTTCTTAACTAAATAAGTTATTGGGAGACACTGTGCACATCACTTAACTTCTCTAATACTTAGTTGTTCAGTAAAATGGAGTAATAATAATACATATTATACAGGGTTACCATGACGATTAAATGCCATAAGGAACATAAAGCACTTTGGACAGTATCTGACTCAGTGCTAAATGAATCATCATCATCATCATCATCATCATCATCATCATCATCACCGTCAACATTTGGAACAGAAGGTCCCCATGCACCTAACTCTCCTTGCTCCCTTTATCTGTATTGGTAAAACCTATTGATTGCAGTTCTAGAAAACATTGTTATTTTAAATGTGGTCCATGGACTTAGCAGTGGTGGCATTGCCTGGGAGCTGATTAGAAATGTGTATCTCAGGTTCCTCTCCAGACCTACTGAATCAGACTGTACATTTGAACAAGAACCCCGGAGGCTTTGCAGGCACATGAAAGTAGGAAAAGCAAATGGGCCGATACACAATTTGAACCTCTAGCTCCTAGATTGGCAACACAGATGTCTCCAATTGTAGAAAAATTCCACTTAAATTGTGTGGCGATATTAAATAATGTGGCATGCCACACTCCAAATAAAGAGTCGGCTGATCGTGTTTTAAAGTTGTTTTTACGTGTGGACTTAAAGAGGTGTTGAAGTGTCTGAATTTTAGGCTTTGTCGCTAGGACAGAAAACACGCCAGCTGTGCCGTCAGCCCTCTGGCTCCTAAGCCGTTAGCACGGACTGCAGTGATGAAGGTCAAAAAGGGCATTTTAACTTGCCATTGGTTGGGCACAGAAACCACTGTCCTGCTTCTTTCACTTCAAACTCTGTCCTGCCTCAAGTCTAGTCTTTTATTACATGGTAAAAAAACTTATCCCAAACATTCCAATTTCCAGAATTCTTTACAGGGATCAATTAAACTAGTAAGAAAACAGAACGGAGTAATTGTGAGCACTATTTGATATATGGACCCAATCCTTTCCCCAGAAACAGTGCCATTTTATCAAAGGCATTTCATAGAGATCAGACAAGGCCTATTTCATGGATGCATACAGTGCTGGGATTTACCATATTACGGCTCTCTTCACAGACATCCACTCTGGTTAGTAAATGAATGCTTTTAGGAAAAAAAGGTTCTTCCTTGCCTTTAATTCACCTCTACTTCGAGTCTGTGGGGCCCTATAAAATTTTGTCCTCTTATGATAATTTCCGTTTTTATATATCACAATGGAAAACACATTTTTAAAATCCCTAAAAAATCCACCTCTTAAATGACTTTAAATGTCTACCTGCCATCTCATATTGGGAAAAAAGCTTAGAGAAGGCACGGTGGGGATGTCCTTTGCCACAGGGAGCTGATTAAGCAATGGTATCAACTTTTCCCCTCATACCAGGAGGTGCAAAGGTGATGTAGTAGGACCTTTGGCAGAGATCTTCTCCCAGAGGCCTCTTCTTATGTAATGAACAGTCGTTCCAGCTAAGGTGAAGGCTCCAGAGTGTTCAATCTTCCAGTCACTATTGATAGACTGTTTTCCAGTGTCTCGGAGAGCTATAAAGAGGTTCAAAAATATTACGAGAATTAATCAACAAGCAGCGTTAATCAATATCCACTTCACATGAGTTCATTGAAAGTATTTTTTCATTTCTAAACCAATGGGTCAACTTCCTGACTAAAACTTGAGGCATGTCCTCACTGGGAAAGTTTGAAATCATAGCAAACACCACAAGCTCTCCTTCTCTCCTGAAACTGTCCCAACTGTGTGGCCATATTTGTCTTGACCTCCAATGTCACTGGACATTGGATGTCTGGAACCCTTATTTTGGTCCTTAGTCACTTATTCTTTAATGTGTTATTATTTTAAGGCTCTCTGTATCTGTGTTGTCTATGCAATGATACCACAAAGAATGTGAGGGCTGACATGGCACCTTTTACATCCTCCATATTTCCCATGCTACTCCAGAAAGTGTGTCATTAAAGAAATGTCATTAAATAGCATGTTAACTAATGGATCGAAATGACAGGGATAGCCCTGGCCAGATGGCTCAGTTGGCTGGAGCATCATCCCATACAGTAAAAGGTTTTGGATTCCATCCAAGTGAGGGTGCATGCAGGAGGCAACCGATCAACGTTTCTCTCTCATCAATGTCTCTCTCTTTCTCTTTTCCTGTCTCTCAAATCAACATAAAGCATATCCTTGGATGAGGATTTTTTAAAATGACAGGGTTATATTCATTACAAGAAATTTCAAAAATAATATGAAAACAGAACTCAAGGCCTTTTTACATGCTTAGTTTGTGATTTGCTGTGTACAAAAATGGGACATAAATGCTAATTCTCCCCCATACACAGCTACCCTTTGTATGGGATTTTACAGAATAACTCTGTTTACCTACATTCTTTTTCTCTATTTCTTTTTTGAACTAATCTCTGTTACTATTTAAATAAGATTCATGCCATGGAAGTGAGATGTCATGATTACCATTTTAAATTAAAGACTCTTTTTTGGCCAAATGACTTAATTTTTAAATTAAAAATTTTAGACTCTTCCATATAATTGAATTCTCTTTCAAAAGTCATTTACATGTTAATCAAAGACTTTTAGGTCAAAATTCTATGAAAATATTTGTGTTTAAGCCAATAATCTTCCTAAATATTATTTAAGCTAATCTCTTATTGAATGTGTGAGGTTTTCCAAGTTTTTTGTATTGTAAGTAATGCTCAGATAAATATACTGTACACTAGTTATGTGTACATCTGAATATTTCCCTTGGAAGGATTCCCAGATTTGGAATTACACAGCCAAATAAATTGCACACGAATAGATTTTGAAAAAGAATTTTAAATTGTTTTTCATAAAGGCTGCATCAATTTATGCTTCCATGACAGTGACTAGAACACCCATTTCTGAACACCTTCTTGGAAGCACCTTTCTCTAGCCGAGACATGGGTGAGGAGAAACTTTAGGAATTAAATTTTGAATAATCTGGATTTTTTTAAAAAAAAAACACTCTTGTTTCATTACTATGGAGGTTAAAGACATTTTTCATTTGCTTATTTGTCATTTGCATTTTTTGATTTAAATTAATTAAATTGTTCACTATCTGCTAAGGTTTTTCTGGTCCATTGAGGAATTTTTCTGGTGCTTATATTCATATTATTATAAGCAATCTATTAATTATTTAATTTTCACCTCACCAATTTTAAATTCTAGCAAATAATATGTTTTAGAGCAAAATAAACATACAAATTTTCAGATTTATGAAAAAAATATCTATTATTTTTACCTTGAATTTTTAACTTGAAAATAAATATGTTGACAGAAAACTCTCAACACTGCAAATAATGGCTATTACACTCTACAAATGGATAAAATTCAAATAATGCTAAAGTGATTACTTTACAAGGTAAAGTATTTCCTTATATTTCTCATAAAGTCTATTAAATATTGTGAGAAGTCTTTTTGGCCTAGATTTGTACTATGGCCATTATTATTACATCCCCCCCCACACCCCCTGCATTTTCATATATATTCAGGGCACAGTTATAATATTTTTTAAAAATCTCTAATAAAAATGCAGATATGCTGGTATGGCTCAGAGGTTGAGAGCTGACCTATGAACAAGGAGGTCACAGTTACATTCCCAGTCAGGGCATATGCTGGGTTTGCAGGCTCAATACCCAGGAGGAGGCATGGAGGAGGCAGCTGATCAATGATTCTCTCTCATCATTGATGTTTCTCTCTCCCTCTCCCTTCCTCTCTGAAGTCAATATATATATATATATATATATGAAGGAAAAGTACAAAGTAGAGAGTAGGAACCTGACACTATGGCCACATTGATTGCTTGGGTTTAAATCTAGGATCATAGTCTTTCAGATGTGTAACCTTGGAAAAGAAATGTAAACTCTATTCCTTTAATTGTCTGATTTATAAAATTGGGAAATTAGTGGTATACACTTCATAGAGTTATTGTGAAGATTTATGTGTAATGGATATATTTAATGCACTGGTTCATACTAATCACTATACAAACGTGAAGCATCTTTTCTTAATTGAAATTCACTCAGAAAGTCTTTACTACTTCCTGTGTGCCAGACTCTGTTTTAGCTACTGCAGATATGGTCATAAGCAAAATGATCCCTGCCTTCAAGAACTAACAATGGGCCCTAGCCGGTTTGGCTTAGTGGACAGAGTGTCGGCCTGCAAACTAAAGGGTCCCAGGTTCGATTCCAGCCAAGGGCACGTGCCTGGATTGCGGACTCGATCCCCAGTAGGGAGTGTGCAGGAGGCAACCGATCAGTGATTCTCTCTCATCATTGATGTTTCTATCTCTCTCTCCCTGTTCCTTCCTCTCTGAAATCAATAAAGATACAGTGGGGCCTTGACTACATACCAACTTTTAAAAGTGATTTTCCTTGAATTAATCGTATATAATTAAAGTGTAATATGCAAACTGACCCTAACAGCAGAAAGAATAGGAATGACTGGTCACTATGACACACACTGACCACCAGGGGGCAGAGGCTCAATGCAGGAGCTGCCCCCTTTTGTTCAGTGCGCTCCCACAGGGGGAGCTCTGCTCAGCCACAAGCCAGGCTGATGGCTACCAGCACAGCGGTGGTGGCGGTAGCCCTTCCCGCCTCCTCAGCAGCGCTAAGGATGTCCGACTGCAGCTTAAGCCTGCTTCCCGCTGGCAAGTGGACATCCTCCGAGGGCTCCTGGGCTGCCAGAGTGATGTCTAACTGCCAGCTTAGGCCTGATCCCCTGGGGAGCGGGCCTAAGCCAGCAGGTGGACATCCCCTGAGGGGTCCCAGACTGTGAGAGGGCATAGGCCGGGCTGAGGGACGCCCCCCAAGTGCACAAATTTTTGTGCACCGGGCCTCTAGCATATATATAAAAAAGAACAATGGAGATAGACAATATAAAAGCATGCATGTGATAGAAATTAGTGACTGTGATAGGATAATGATGCCCCTCCCCAAAGAAATCCATGTCCTAAAGCAGTGGTCGGCAAACCGCAGCTCTCAAACCACATGCGGCTCTTTGGCCTCGTGGCATGGGCCACAAAGTTTCAATCGCAGTGTACGTGTGCGCCCACACGTGGTATTTTGTGGAAGACCACACTCAAGGGGTCAGTTTGCCAACCACTGTCCTAAAGGATAGGTATCATCCAAAGCATCTTCTCTGACCACAATGGGATGAAGTTAGAAATCAACATCAGAAGGAAAACTGGAATTCTATAAATTTATGGAAATAAAATAACATATTCAAACACCAATGTATCAAAGAAGAAATCACAGGGAAATTCAGAAATATCTTAAGACAAATAGGAATGAAAATGTAACATCCAGAAACTGATGGGACACAGTGAAAGCAGTATGATTGGAGGAAATTAATAATCATAAACATTTACAGTAAGAAAATAAAAAGATATCAAGTTAATAACCTAACTTTAGAACTTATGAAACTAGAAAACTACCCAGCAGAAAGAAAATAATAAGATTAGAGCAGGAATACATGAAATAAAGAATAGAAAAATAATTGAGAAAAATCAACAAAACCAGAAGTTGGTTCTTTGAAAAGATCAACAAATTTGACAAACCTTTAAGCTAGATGGACTAAATAATTAAAAAAGACAACTAAATAATCAGAAATGTGAGAACATTACAACTGATGTTACAGAAATACAAAGGACTATAAAAATACCATGAACAATTGTATGCTAACAAATTGGATATGAGATGAACAGATTCCTATAAACACAAAACCTACCAAGACTGAATCACAAAGAAACAGAAATCCTAAATATACCTGTTAACTAGTAAGCAGACTGAATCAGTAATCAAAATATCCCAACCAAGAAAAGCCCTGGACTTTATGGCTTCTTTGGTAAATTTTACCAAGCATTTAAAGAAGGACTAACACCAATCCTTAAATTTTCAAAAGAACTGAAGTGGAGGGAAGATTTCCTAACTCATTCTACAAGGCCTGTATTTTTCTGATACCAACGCCAGACAAAAACAAAACAAACAGAAATGAAACTACAGACCAATTTCCCTAGTGAACATTGATGTAAAAGTCCTCAACAAAATACTAGAAAACCAAATCCAGGAGCACAAAAAAGCATCCAAATCAGAAAGAAAGAAGTAAAATTATTTCTGTTCACAAATGATATGCTCTGATATGTAGAAAACCCTAAAGATTTTATATTTTTTAAAAAGCTGTCAGAACTAATAAATGAATTAATTCAGCAGAGAAGCAGGATATACAGTCAACACACAAAAGCAGTTGCATTTCTATACACTAACAATGAACACTCACAAAACGAAATTAAGAAAACAATCCTATTGACAATAGCATCAAAAAGAAAAAAAAAACTTGGAAATTAACCAAGGAGGTGAAAGACTTATGCAATGAAAACTAAAAAACATTGTTGAAAGAAATTAAAGAAGACACAAATGGAAACCCATTCCAAGTCAATAGGTTGTAAGACTAATACTGTTAAAATGTTAATATTATCCAAAGGAACCTACATTTTCAATGCAATCCTTTTCAAAATCTCAATGGCCTTTTTTTTTTGTTGCAGAAATTTAAAAAAGCTATCCTAAAATTCATATGGAATCTCAAGAGAGTCTAAATAGCCAAAACAATCTTGAAAAGGAGGAACAAAGCTGGAAACTCTCACTTCCTGATTTCAAAACTTACTAGAAAGCTACACTAATCAAAAACAGTGTGCTACTGGCATAAAAGCAGACATACAGACCAATGGAATAGAATACAGACCCCAGAAATAAACCGTTGCCAAATGACATTTGACAATGGTGCCAAGATCATTCAGTGGAGAAAGGACAGTCTTTCATCCAGGGATGCTGGGAAAATTGAGTAACTACATACAGAACAATGAAGTTGGACCTTTAACTAACACCATATACAAAAATGAATTCAAAATGTACCAAAGATCTAAATGTAAGACCTAAAACTATAAAACTCTTAGAAGAAAATATAAGGGAAAAGCTTCATGACACTAAATTTGGCAGTGATTTCTTGGATATGGCACCAAAGGCACAGGTAATAAAAGAAAGGAGATGAATTAAACTTCATGAAAATTAAAAATAATTGCATATAAATAAACTTTTATGCACCAAAAGACAATATTAACAGAATAAAAACCCAAAGAATGGGAGAACATATTTGTAAATCAGATATCTGATAAGGGATTAATATCCAGAACATATAGAGAACTCCTAAAACTCATCATCATCAACAACAACAACAAAAACCACAAAACCTAATTTAAAAATGGGAAAAGGGCTAAAATAGACATTTTTTCAAATAATACATGCAAACGGCCAACAATTCTCAGCATATGTAATTATTGGAGAAATGCAAATCAAAACCACCTTGAGATATCACCTCACACCGATTTAGGATGGCCACTATTAAAATAAACAGAAAACAACAAGCACTGGTGAGGATATAGAGAAACTAGAACCCATTGCGTACTATTGATGAAATGAAAAATGGTGTGTGGCAGTTTCTCAAAACAATTGAAAATAGAATTACCATATGCCTCAGCAATTCTACTTCTGGGTATATGCTCAAAAGAATGAAAAGCAGGATCTTGAAGAAAGACTTGTACATCATGTTCATGGCAGCATTAGTCATAACAGCTAAAACATAGAAGCAACCCAAGTATCCATGGATGAAGGAATGAATAAGCAAAATGTGATATATACAAACAATGGAATATTATTCAGCCTTAAAAATGAAGGGAACTCTGACACCTTCTATAGCATGGATAAATTTTGAGGACACTCCTCTAAGTGATATGTCAGTCATAAAAGGACACTTCCTGTATGATTCCACATATATGAGGTATGTAGAGTGGCAAAATTCATTGAGATAGAAAACTTAATGGTGGTTAGCAGGGTATGAGAGGTGGGGGAATGGGAAGTTACCATTTAATGGATAGAGTTTTAGTTTTGCAAGACAAAAAGACTTCAGGAGATGGAAAGTGGTAGTTAACAAAGTGAATGTACTCAATGCCAGTGAACTGTATACTTAGCATAGTTAAGATGGTAAATTTTATTATTTTACCACAATTTTTTTTAAAAGTGT
>NW_006290675.1:1324481-1336626 GCF_000327345.1 Myotis davidii | reverse complement strand
TACAGGAAACAGCCAATCAGTGATTCTCTCTCATTACTGATGTCTCTCTCTCTCTCTCTCCCTTCCTCTCTGAAATCAATAAAAAAATATTCTTTAAAAAAATGTTAGTGAAGGGAATAAAGTTATCTATGTCCGAATCCCTGGAACCTAGAATGCTACCTTACATGGCAAAAATACAAACTTTGCAGATATGATCAGGTTAAGGGTCTTGAGATGGGGATATTGTCCAAATGGACCTAAAATGCGATCAACATGTATTCTTGTAAGAGGTAGGAAGAGGGCGGTTTAAACACAGGAAAAGAAGAGAAGGCATTGACAGTAGGGACACTAGGGAGGCAGATATTATCACAAGCAAAAGAATGCTGATAGTTATCTGAAGCTAGGAGGGTCAAGGATGTACCTTAATCTTCAGAGAGAGAGCATGCTTTGCAGCCACCTTCAATATTGGTCCATTGAATCTAATTATGGCTTCCAGAACTGTGAGAGAATACATTTTGTTTTGTTTTTCCAAACCTACAAGTTTGTGGTAATTGTTACAGAAGTCATAAAATACTAATAGGGTGACATTTACTACAGTGGGGAAAACCAAAGGAGAAAGAGGTTTCAGCAGGGGATGGAAATAAAATTTTTGATTTATACTTATTACTTCTGAGGTGCATAAGAGACATTTGATAATCTGCATCAAATAAACATGGAAAGCAATGGAGCTAGATGGGATTTCCTAGGGAGACAATATAGCAGTGGGGACAGCGGGTGCCTGGCTTGAGCCCACAGTATAGAAACATTTGGAAAGCATGCAGAGGTCGAGAATCCTACAAAAGAAACCAGTAAGGGTCCTAGAAGCCAAAAGGAGAAAGTATTTAATGAACTGAGGGAAGGTCAACAGTGTTTGATGCTGTTTATTGGTCAAATATCATGTGACCATTGGGCTGTCAAAATGGAAGCATTTGCTGACCTTGACTAAGGCAGTTACTGTAGAGTGGAGACAGAAACAAGCCTGGATTGGTTGAAGAGCCTGGGAAGTAAGGAATCAGAGAGAGCATGGAAATTTCCCATTTGTAAAACTGGCTTATATATTTAGCCACATTTTCAGGTTCTTAAAAGTCATAATACAATGTAGTTTTGTAGAATTTGAGATAACTCCATTTGAGACATCTATATTCCTTTCCAGTTTGAGAAAACACACACACATATTCCCCAGTATGTGTAAAATAGTAGCCAAAGGCCTACTATTCAATGGATATTTTGATATTGTCTAGTTTTCACAGTGTCTCCAAAAACTGGTTATTAGAGCTTTAATCTGAATTTGGACATTTGGGATGATTTACTTGCATTTAAAATGCATTTTAAAATCATAGGTGGTAAAAACAAAATTTAAGTATTAGTAAAAACAAACTAATGAGTGTGTCACATGACAAAGGATTATTTTACTGTCCTCTTTCCTCAAACCTCCCTACTCTTAGAAAGCAACCCCTAATAAGAAAAATAATTCAATCCAAGTGTAAGTAATTTTCAATATTGCGGAACACAATCACATAATATTGGATTTTTTAAATCATGTACAAAGTGTTTCTCTATTAGGATACTTCTTATTTGAAAAAGAATAATGAGGATATTATTTTTGTTAAGAAAAAATAGCCTGGCTTTTAAAAAGATATTATAAACACAATGTTTAAATTTGGGGAGAATATTATGGTTTTTGTCAGATCTAATCATATTAGATTTCTCTACCTGTGATGCCATGACTATAAAAGATCACTTCATATGACTTAGTTTGAAATTTGAACATACAAAGCAATATGTATTTTGACAATTCACTATTTTCTTTTTTTTTTTTTTTGGTGTCTTTTATTTATTTATTTTTAAATATTTTTATTAATTTTTTACAGAGAGGAAGGGAGAGGGATAGAGAGTTAGAAACATCGATAAGAGAGAAACATCGACCAGCTGCCTCCTGCACACCTCCTATTGGGGATGTGCCCACAACCAAGGTACATGCCCTTGACCGGAATCGAACCTGGGACCTTTCAGTCCGCAGGCCGATGCTCTATCCACCGAGCCAAACCGGTTTTGGCAACTATTTTCTTTCATATATTTAAAAACCATTAAATAAAAATCATTTTTAATTGGCCTAATTAAAATAGGCCTAATTAAAACAAACTAATGAGTGTGTCACATGACAAAGGTGACAATTCTTTCCATAAGTAATAATTAAAAATTTTAAATACTCTCTACATAGGTGAGGCAAAAAAAGAGCATTATTTCCCATTAAAATATTAAGTCCTTTAGTATATAGAGATTTTTTAAAGCATCCCACAAGATTTCCTAATTCAAAAGTAATCATTAAACATACACACAAGAATATATGCACTTATTTATGCAAGAAGTATAAATACGTGTATATGTGTGTGTGTGTGTACATGAAATAAATATATTTATGAAATGTTTTATACAAATGCATACCTATGAAATAAAACATACCCAAAACCTCCAATGAGTGTGTTGTTGTTGTTGTTTTAACATGAAGTAACATGTGGAAGCAATTCACACCCCTCCCAAACACACAGACAACCAGACTGCTTTTGCTCCTGGGGAGTCCTTGAAAGAAACTTCTACTTGATATGACAAAAGGTGCTTCCTGGGAAATCCACACATCTAACTAGAAACAGATCGACATCCTCGTCATAATCGAACTCCCAGGGCAGGGAGCCGGCTCGTCCTTGGATGGGCCCTGTGTCTGTCACCCAGGTTACCTAAATAGCTGTGTGCCGGCTTCTCCTCCACCACTTTGATTCTTCGTGCTCCGGTGGGTATCACCAGCACTTCCACATAACCTGCAAGAGTTAATAAATCATGGAGTAAATCTCGAGTTCTTAGGAGATCTCTTTTCTTAGTTGACTTGACGTTTCGTATTTTGGTTTGATTTTTGCTTTGATATTTCCATACCTATGGGAAGAAAAAACTTAAGTACAAAAGCTGTCATCATTTCAAATGGAGAAGTTTCTTGGAAAGATGTTAAGTCTACAGCACTATCAAGGGCAAATAGACAATTACATTTAATGTCAAACTCACTATATGAATGGTGAGAAGAGAAAAAGCACAATGGGACGGCCCAGGTAGAAACACCGTGGATCTTAGGACAGAGCAAATAGCCTCAGATTCCGCGTGGGGACCTCATTTAAGTTAGAAAGAGCAGGGAAGAAGGAACTGCAGCTGGCAGGACACCAGGTCCGGGAGCAGCTGAGCACCAGCCTCGCCCTGAAGAGACTCACAGAGGGCTGTGAAAGTGGGGATCAAGACTAGTAGGTGTAAGGCCACACCCAGCAATCTAGTGTCATCCAGGAAGGTGTCCGACAGCTAGAAACAAAACACAATTAGCTCTTTTTTAGGAAAGGTTTTTCAGCACGATTTTAGGAATATAAAGCTTGAAGTGAAATAAGATGATAAGATAACGTGGGACAGAAGAGAGAATGTGCAGAAAAGGTAAAAATCAAGACTTCATTTAATAAAGAATAGTATAGATAATTTTTTAGCTTTAAACTTATATTCACTCACATGTGGAATTTAATGAACAAAATAAACTGATGAACAAAATAGATCCAAAGACATAGAAGCATGGAACAGACTGACAAATCTCAGAGGAAAGGCAGGGATGAGGATGGAATGGGTGGGGAGAGATTAGCTAAAGAACTTATATGCACACATGCACAGCCCATGGACACAGACAATACTGTGGTGAAAACCTCAGTGGGGGGGCGTGGGTTCAAGTTCGAGGGGGTGGTTAACTGGGAAAAGAGGGGACATCTGTAATACTTTCAACAATAAAGATAAATTTAAAAATAAATAGATACATAAATTTATTGCAATATTTAATATTTTTCTTAGTATATTTGTGTAGCTTCATATATCTGATAGAAGTCTAATTTCAAAGTTAATCTCAGAATTGTCTGCTGTTGATTAATTATTCAAATTCCTGAAAGTGTTTCTTGTATTTGGTATATATTGAAAGGTAGCATATGCCCCACCTGGTGGCAGTGGCTGGAATTAAGTTTTTTAGAATCATAATTTCCATTAGCGAACGCTATTTACTCAATCTAACCATTGCTAGTAACACCAAACCACACAGGTACTATCTTTTTGTTACATGAACACACAGACAGCAATGAAAATAGAAACAAATGCTTACTGCCTATCTGTACACAGAAGTAAGGTAGGAAGGTCTCTGCACTCAACTGATTAGGAAAGATAAGGCAGAAATACCTTATATAAATATGTTAAATAAAACTTCAAAAATTAAGTTTAAAAGATCTTATGCAAAGTGTTATGGTTAACTCCCTGCTAAAGAATATAAATCATGTGGTTTAAACTGCCCCCTCCTCTCTGATCACATCACCACTCAAAAGGTTTGCTGCTATTTTTAACTCACAAAAGTGGGATTTACTTTTTATTTTTCCCTTGTAAATGGTGAGATACATTACTCATGTTTGAGAAACACTGACTTCCGCCGGAATCACTATGACTCAGAGGAGAAAACAATTTTTATAGTCAAGGAAAGCTTCACAAAGAAGTAGATGAAATATCTTTGAAGAACAGATAGGATATGGGTAGATATAGAAAAGGGAATTCAAAAAAAGGAAAAAGGAGTTCACTGCATGTAAAGAAAAGTAAAGGAGTCCAGCCAGTGTGGCTCAGTGGTTGAGCATTTACCCATGCACTATGAGGTCGCAGGTTCCATTCCTGGTCAGGGCACATTTCGGGGTTTCTGGCTCGATCCCCAGTAGAGGGTGTGCAGGAGGCAGCCAAACAATGATGTTTCTCTCTTATTGGTTTTCTGTCTCTCTCCCTCTTCCTTCCTCTCTCGATAAAAAAAAAAAAATCAACAGAATGTATTTTTAGAAATACTACTTAAAAAAAAAGTAAAGGAGCAAGTGGTATCCTTAGGAGCACATGAATAAAATAATTCTGACAGAATAAGAGAGTTTTAACGTATGCCCTGGGCACTGAATTTTTCAATTTGCAGCGACTGAACATTCTATAGCAAGCAACTTGGTAATGAGATACTGGTTAGAGGCTTTATCTTTGGTAATCAGATACTGGCTTGAAAGGCTTTATCCGACAGCAGGATGCAGGAGACCCAGCAATGCAGTTGTGGATAACAGTGTCAGAAGTCTAATGTAAAAACCCAAGAATGGTAGAGGCCAAGGTAGTAATTTCTGAAGGCATTGTGAAGAGGAAAAAAAGAATTCTGAACTTGAGAACCAATAGAAAGTGGGAAAACAAACACTCAACTCAATGCTTTATTATTACTTATGTGAGGATGGGGCCATTGCTTACAAGTCAGTGGATGTCAACTTGTGGTAAGAATCATAAACTCAGCTTTGGAATTTGTATTTAACAAAATGGTGTAACACACTAGTAAAAACATCCAGTAAGAACTCTGACCATCTGGGACTCCAGGAAAAGGTCAGACAACTGAAGTCCCTTTGGGAGGCATCTTTGCCGAGATAATCATTTAAGCCATGAAAGTTAAGTGGAGAAAATCGAGAGAGAAGTCAAGAACTCCACATTGGTGACAGTCATAGTAGGGCTTTTTTAAAATCCTCACACGAGGATGTGTTTTTTTATTGATTTTAGAGAGAGAGGGAGGAGGGAGAAACATAGATGTGAGAGAGAGACATTGATTGGCCGCCTCCCGCATGCACCCTGTCTGGGGGATGGAGCCTGAAACCCAGGAGTTAAGCCCACAACCCTTTGGGTACATGGGATGACGCTCCAACCGACAGAACCACTGGCAAGAGATGTTTTTATGTTTGTTTGGTTTTAAATGGAAAAATCTGTGTGTGTGTGTTTTAATTTTTATATATTGATTTTTAGAGAGAGACAAAGAGAGAAACATTGATTTGTTATTGCACTTACTTATGCATTCCTTTTTTGACTTTTGCATGTACCCTGATCAGAGATTGGGGATTGAACCCGCAACCTTGGCATCTGGGGAATGATACTCTAACCTACTAACAGGGGTTAAAAATAAATCAGGAAAGAATATAGAGAAGGAATAATCTTGAGAAGGAGGAGATCTGGCTATTTTGGGTTAGAATATCTCAAGAAGAGTGGTTGTTCAATTGCATCATACACTGTAGCAACATCGAAGAGAAGAGTGATAAAGGAGATTGGGCCCGGATGTCACAATCAAGAGATGACTGTTAATCCTTCAGTACATGAATTCAGCTATGTGTCTGGAGATGCTAAACATCAGGACGCTAAAAAAGAAGACCGGGTAGCAGCCAGGGAAGGTAGTAACTGGGTTTAGCAGTAAAGGCAAAGGTATGTGGTAAATTAGGACAATAGGTATAGCTAAGTTTACAGTTATATCCAGAGCAATTTTCTGTTATTTGATTGGAATGGGCTGGAGGATAGGTGAGTTAAACTGAGTTTAAAGAAGACAGGAAGAAAAATATTAAGCAAAGACATTTGAAAAAAGATAGCTAATGACTGGGGGGGGGGGCTAGATATTTTTTAATAAATAAGCCATTTAACACAATTGAGAATGTGCATTTTTAAAAAATATATATTTTATTGATTTTTTACAGAGAGGAAGAGAGAGAGATAGAGAGTTAGAAACATTGATGAGCTGCCTCCTGCACACCTCCTACTGGGGATGTGCCCACAACCAAGGTTTATGCCCTTGACCGGAATCGAACCTGGGACCCTTCAGTCCACAGGCTGATGCTCTATTCACTGAGCCAAATCGGTTAGGGCGAGATTGTACATTTTTTAAAGAAGTGAATATGAGAGTGGCTACCACTGAGCTTAGAAGTTGAAATAATGCTTGTGACAACGTTGTTATAAATTGTGTCCTCATGTTGTGACAGCTTGCTTTTTACATAGGAAAATCCCATCCTATTTTATAGCCAGAGATCCATTATTAATCAGCTATCTTAAAATTCCGATAGCAATCACTATTTTCATGGTAAGTAACAATGAAAAATGTCATATTTTGAGCAACACTATGTGCTAGTCACCATTATGGATAATTTACATAAATTACTACATTTAATCATAACGATAACATTCAAGGTACCATTGTTTTACTATTATATTTCTCACATAATAGATGAGAAAATAAATTTAGGCAGAAAAAAAAATCTGCATGAGACCTTAATTATATTATGGGCTTCATCCCTTTTTCAACACCGCATTGTCAGTAATTAGCTGACCCAAGCTTTTTACTCAGATCTGTCTGATTCCACTGTGCACTTCCAGCTATGACCCACTGCTACTATTTTATAAAATAGAATATATGGCACTATGACACTCCTACTCTCGTGGCAGACACACAAACAAACGGTCTAAGAGCTGTGTTCCTTACACAGAATCGGTATCATTAGCTCTTATACTAAGAACACATTTTATGCCCATTTCTTCTTAGTGTATACTGATAACTATCTAGTTCCACAATTGGCCAAATACACAATTTACCTTTAAAAATTCCTTTAAAAAATTATCTCCTAGCTAGGCAAGTTATAATGAAAGACATGATAAATGTACAAGAAAAAAAATGAGCTCCTTTTAAGTTTATTTTCTAGCTCCAACAAAAATGACTAAGCAAACTCTAAATAGAGCACAGGGACCGAAACACCCACATGTGTCTGCACATGTGTTACTCATACAACATATACAGTGTGCATGGCCAACTGGACCAAAAAAGGCTGCAATTCCTTCAAGAAATTCTAGGAAGTCCATAAACTGTAAGGATAAAATTGTCTCATGAGAAATGAACACAGCATTCCTAAATTCACAAGTAAATGAAGCCTATGATATAATTAAGGACTCACTTTGTTTTTTAAACTTCTTAATAATGTAATGTTTCATTGTTAATTAAATTAATAAAGAATCAGACACAATGCCTGTCATTGAGAATCTGGGCCTGGACAAAAATAGCCAGGATATTTTTTTCTCATTGACCTTAAAGTGGGAAAGTAAAGACTAATGAATGTACAATTACAAATGTGAATAGATAGATATTCATTCATATCTACACCATATAGATATGAATGAATATGAATTTGAATATGACTATGAATATGATTGTTAGTGCTAGGAGGTGGAGGCTGTTCAGGGAACACTTCAATGCATAAGTGACACTTGCACTGAGATCTAAGTGATGGCTAGGAATTAACCAGGCAAAGCTAACAGGAAGCTAACAAACATACTTTTAACTGCAAGGTGCTGGAGGGAACAAAGTTAATAGGAGAATCTAAAAGAAACCTGGTGGCTGTAGCTTACAAAAGGAAAGGGACCTTAATGAGAGATGGTGCTGGAGAGACAAGTAGAGACCACACCATGCAGAACCATTCATATGGTCCAAGTTAAGAATTCCCGTCTCTTTCTTGTGAGCAACGTGAAACTGGCATAGAGTTTAAGGGAGAAAGTAATATTATTAGTCTCTGATAATTCCAATATCTTAGGAATCTCAGACATTTTCCAAATAACAGATGTCTTTAATGTAGCTTACCTACAACCAACAAACAAATGAACAAAATTAAAATTAAAGTGCAATAAAAACAAACAATTTTCAAAATAGGAATCTGGAAAAACATACTCACATAACTGCAGTCAGAATGATAAACATTACTGGTTGGTTAACTAGTATTTCTCTTTTCTATGCTTGGTGAAAAAATCAAGTGTTAGTAGAATGAAAGACATCAGTGCTGAGTGTGCATCAGTATTCTTCAGTGAACTGTTCCCATGCGTGCTAAATAACTATGCAAGAAGATTCTTCAAAAATTCTGGTGTCTTTCCATCTTTAGTCTTGCAGGCTTCGTTTGACCTCTGCACTACAAATATTTCTGCCACCAAATCAGGCTGAAAAAGTTATTATATCTGAACTTCTTAGCTGAAAGTCTGAGAGCTGTCACAGCTTTAGAATTTTCTAAGTGGGTTATGGCAGATTTTGACTCACAGGCCCCTGTTTCACAGCTTCGGAGACTGAGATCTTGATCTGTACCTCACCCTGGACCTTGGTTATGGTTAGGCTTCAAAATCTTGCGTTCGTGTTATCTTTTATTCTGCTGGGGCCTAGCAAATGCTTACATTCGACTTCAGAGGGCTGTGTCTAATATTCTCTTCTGAAGGATTCCTTTATCTAGAATGAACTCAGTTTTCTTGATCATTCAAAAACAAATGGCTTGTTTTTGTATTACAATGAATATGTATTTTAGTCTCAGGGTTTTTGGTATTTGACCAAGAAAGAAATTTAAAATAGGAAAAAGCTAATATATGTAATATGTGCATCCTAAAGATGATGAAAATATAATCACAAATAATAAGATAGTTTAATAGGTAGATGTCCAGTGACATCTACCTATTGAACTAATGTCAACACAGAAATATGTGCTCCCTCCCAGTAAGCTTGAGGACCTGAGTGTAAAGCATTTGATGTTTCTAAAGTATATTTGTGGGTCGTGATATTTCAGTATAGGTTACTAGTACATTACTTTTTGTTGTGGATCACTTTAAAACTCACACGATATAGATCAACCATGTTCATTTCATCCTCATAGCCCCTGAGTATTAGTACTTATAGATGAGAGAACAAAAGAAGAGAGGGCGGCTTCTCACTATTAATATATCAGGAACACCATCCCTCATCTTCTGACTCCCCGTTGTTATTGTTTCCACCATGCTACACTGCTACAGACTCTCTCTTTCCAACAATGTTTTCCCTTCAGATTTAGTAAAAACGTTAAGAAAAAATAAAGACAATGGAAAGCTGAAAACCTGAAGTCTAATACTCTGAATAGCTGCTTCAGGCTGTTACAAATCATTACTCTCTGTGAGACATTGTGCTTTGCATTGGAGAATAAGGCCTGTGGAAACCTGATAACATTTGCCAATGCAAATTAGATTATTCCCTTGCTGCTCCAATTTATTAAATGCACAACAGATGACTTCATATTTTCATTATTGGGAAATGGGCTTGTTAGAATTTCTGGCTCATATCACATGTATTGTATGTCATCATGAAAAATCATTCAATACCCATTACAAAGTCTTCAATAGACTCAGAACTGCGATTTCTAAGTCGAGTTCAATGTAATCTCTGTCCCCAAAGATTGTTCAAATTATTAATTTTGAAAATATAAAAATATATTCACCTGCTCCTCTGGTGTGGTTGAAATCTCCTTTAATGATTTTGCACGATTTCCCATTGCCGTTGCATACACCGCAATGGTCTTCCCTTGCAAGAGACCCTAAAAAACCATCACAGCCGACTTTCTGTAACAAAAGAATAGCAGTGCATCATAAAGGGAGTTTTTCCTTTTTTAACTCTAATTTAGGACACGCCTCGTCTCTACAAACTAGGCATATTTAATTGACAAACTAGTAAAATGTCATATTCTCTGGTGCAAACCAATACAGCAAGCTCATGTCAAATATTATCTAAAAGTGATCAAATAGCAGAATAGTGATGAGAATATTTTTATTTTATTAAAATTAAATGCTATCCTAAAGCAATTTGATAAAGTGTTACTGAAACAAATGCAATTTACATAAATCCCAAAGGCAGTGACATTTCTATCAAACATAATTAATCTAAATCACTCTACTAAAAAATAGAGTGGATATACTACATTATATGGATGGCTTCACTTCTAAGGTTTCAAAGTAAGTATTGAACATTAAATATTAATTATTTTGAAAAGCGAATAAATGTTTATTTTCACAACAAACATGAATAAACTTCTATCCCTGTCTTCTCTGGCATCCAGCACATAAATGTGGCTGCTGTAAGAAAATATAAACCACAGGGGAATTATATTTATATACTTCCAGAAACACGGTGCTAATACAAATCTTCTGAGATTAACTCACTGACTCTTTTCTAGTGAATTATGTTGGTCTCCCACGCATGTGCAGAAAATATAACAACACTTTGCAAAGTTGTGCATCCTCAAAGGACAGAATTTATCATTATCAATGCTGTCAGAAATAAATAGTAGGATCTTATCGCTAAATAGGAGTGGCAAGATGGACTGAGGATACATCCATTTATAAGTTACAATTACTTGAGAGGGATTTAAATAATATTAATAAAACAGAAACAAAAACAGGGTCTTTTGCTGTGGTTGGCGTTGGTGGTGTTACAGTGAGGGAAGCCGGCAGGTAACATGCAGCTGCAGGATAAACATCCTGAGAGCAAAAATCACATGAAACCTGCATAATACAGCAACCTTCCTGTGTCAAGGACTGTATCCATGTCAAGAGGTAGAGAATGCAACACATCAGCAGAAAACTCTGACCAGCAAATGAAAGCTTATTCAGAGAGGAATAAAGGGAATGTCTCCAGATGAAAGAGGTGGCCACCGCGGGAAATTCTCAAAACACAACCAAGGTATGGGAGAACGTCACTAAGCAGGGCCATGAAAAGACTTGGGAGTCCTGGGGTGAGTAAAAAATATCTCTTTCCTATACAAATGACAAAAAAATTAGAGTAGATTCTAGAGCAGCAGTTCTCAACCTGTGGGTCGCGACCCCTTTGGGGGTCGAACGACCCTCTCACAGGGGTCACCTAAGACCATCGGAAAACACATATATAATTACATATTGTTTTTGTGATTAATCACTATGCTTTAATTATGTTCAATTTGTAACAATGAAATTGGGGGTCACCACAACATGAGGAACTGTATTAAAGGGTTGCGGCATTAGGAAGGTTGAGAACCACTGTTCTAGAGTGATTTTGAAATAACGAAAGCACCTTTATTGTTCTATCCCTAGCCGCCAGCTTATACCCTGGCAAATATAATAAACCCAATAAATAATACTTTGAAAATTGAATAAATTAGTACTTAATAATTTCTCCTTTGTCTAACCCTTATAACTGGAATATTACATGTCTGTAAACCTAAAATAAAAGTCTAGGATAGATATATGCCATGGCTCAATAAACGTGCCTTTTCTAAGATAAGAATCAAGAATTTCATATTTTGTAATCTGTAGTCTCAAATACCCACACTTGTCAAAATATGCTCACATAACTCCAAGAGTTGAAAATGAATGACTTTGAAAAGGCAATGCTGCTTAAGTGGTGGTGGGTACCTGAGGTACCACTGGCTGCTGGAGATGGAGGGGTAACGAGGTC
>NW_006290675.1:1323075-1324444 GCF_000327345.1 Myotis davidii | reverse complement strand
CCAGGAAGGAAATGTCGCTGGGAGAAAGCTATTTTCAATTGCCCTCCTTAGTCCACTCACGAAGTTGAAAATTCTATATTCAGCTTCGGTGCTATGCATTTTGTGATAAAACAAGACATTCAAGCCAAACCCAACATATAGAAGACTGTGTGTGTGGGGAGGGGAGGGAGGGCCAGAGAGGGGGGAGGGAGAACATGTTTTTAATTATACTGAAAGACTGAATGAAGCATTTTAGCTAAAAAGCCAGAATCTTGAAGTATTCCAAAGCTGTTAGAAGTCAAAATCCATTTCATAGGACTTTAATGTAATTCTAATCATCAGGGTCTCATAGCACTCATGCATGCTTTTTTTGTTGTTGCTGTAATTTTAATGTCTAGCTAGGAACTCTGTAAAAGATCTGGCTAACACAACGTTGCTAAATGAGAAGCACAGTAATTTAGGCTATTGTATGTGGCATATATAGTTGGAAAATTTTTTCTTGAAAGGTAAATTCATTTAAGACATACAATAATCTGACAGATTTACATGCAACGACACAATTAAAAGCTTTAATTATACAACATACATAATTTTAATTCTGAAAACAAATATGTAGAAGTATCTTCAATGACTTATTTTTACATATAAATGAAAAAGTACATTTTATATTACTGCCATATTCTGTTAAAGAATAAAGGAAATTAATATGTAACTTAAAAACCATTTCTTATGTCAATGTTAGTACATGATTCTGCGCTTTAAACTTTATAGCATGCTGGAAAAGTATGGAATCTCAGAGCTGGTGAAGCATTTAAGCTTCATGTTGTTTTCAAGTTTTTATCCAGAAGTCCATAGACTTCTATCGAACCAGACTCACAATTGTTTTAAAATTTTGGTGTGTGAGCGTATGTGGCGGGGAAAAGGACACTTTCCATCAAATTTTCAAAGGAGTTAATTGCACACAAAAAGCAATGACCATTGGTCCAACAACTTAATTTTGCGGAGTAGTTCACAGATGCATGCCTATCAAGTGCTTTTCCCAAGAACAGTTTCCTAGTGGCTGTCATGGATTCAGTGCTGCTCCACTCAGATGCTGGGCAGTTATCAGCTGATGGCTCTCGGCCACCAACGCTTTTCAGAAATTACCTATTCTGAAGAAAACTTCATTTCCCAAAGTCACATCCTCTCCAAAGACAGTTTGCGTCCAAATGCTCATAGATGCTGCAGGTAAGAGCCTTTTCCCACCCCAAATGGGGACAACTCTGAAGTTGTCAGCCAAGGTCTTGTGACTGCATTCCAGCCCAAGTTCTCCCTGTGCCCAGTCCTGCCTCCTGTCGTTCCCCACATAAATGTTTATCATGAAAACACTTGCCATTAAAAAGCATGCACA
>NW_006290675.1:1252746-1322087 GCF_000327345.1 Myotis davidii | reverse complement strand
TTAAAATTTAACAAAAGGAAGACAGAGGTAAATGAAATGTTTAAGTGTTATAAGAAAACTAGAGGCCCGGTGCATGAAATTCATGCACTGGTGGGGGGGGGCATTCCTCAGGCAGGCCTGCACCCTCCCGCAGTCCAGGATCCCTTGGGGGATGTCCGACTGCCAACATTCCCCGAGGGAGGTAGCAGTGCCAAGCGGCAAACGGCCAGAGAGGGGCCTGAATTGGGACCGGGCGCTACTCGTACTCATCATGCCCCTTGGTGGTCAGTGCACATCATAGCAACCGGTTGTTCCACTCGTTCTGCTGTAATGGTCACTTAGGCTTTTATTATATAGGCTAGAGGCCCAGTGCATGAATTAGTGCACCAGTGAGGTCCCTCAGCCTGGCCTGCAGGATCGGGCCGAAACTGGCTCTTCAACATCTCCCAAGGGGTCCCAGATTGTGAGAGGGTGCAGGCCAGGCTGAGGGACCCCACCGGCACACGATCGGGGCCAGGGAGGGACACAGGAGGTTGGCCAGCCTGGGAGGGACCGCAGGAGGGCTCCAGGGAGTGTCCAGCCCAATTCACTCAGTCCCCAGCAGCAAGCTAACCTACTGGTTGGAGTCTGTCCCCTGGTGTTCACTACACATCATAGCGAGTGATTGAGCGACATTAGCATATCATTAGCACATTACGCTTTGAGGTTGAACAGCCGACTGGACACTTAGCATTTTAGGCTTTTGTTACATAGGATTTAAAATGCTTTCAGCCCTGACTGGTGTGGCTCAGTTGGCCAAGCATCATCCCATGCACCAAAAGGTCATCAGTTCGATTCCTGGTCGGGCACATAACCAGGTTACGGGTTTGATCCCCAGTTGGGGTGTGTACAAGAGGCAACCAATAAGTGTTTCTCACATTAATGTTTCTCTCTCTCTCCCCCCACCTTCCCTCTAAAAATCAATAAAAAAACCATTAAAAAATAAAGTGCTTTCATATTAAGTGAGTAGTAGGATTGACTTTAGTATTTATGACATGGCTCAGTCTTGGACATCAGACATGGAGAACTGGAGTGCTTGAATTTTTGGACTGCAATGTTTTGACTTAAAATGACCAAAGTGTTACAATTTTAGACCTATAATAAGTACTAACGAAATAAAAATCTCATATTCTTTCCACTAGTAAAGGATAATATAGATTATCTAGTCCACACCCTACATTATACAAAGTAGATCAGACTTGGTCAAGATCACAGTTGAGTCAGGACAATATCCACATCTTCTGAATCTTAGAGCAAAGCTCTCCACCGTACTGGGCAGCTGCTCAGGGGTCCCACAGCCCCCTTTCAGCATATATGTTCTCCCTCTTAGACCGTCTTACCTGACACCTGCCATTTGCACAGATATCCAGTCCCTGATATCCACAAGAAGTTCCATCCATCACTTTTTCTGACAGAAGAATAGGCTGTTCTTTTCCAACAGGTGCGCAAAACAAGGCACATGGTTTTCCTACATACGGAGTAGATAAAAAGAAACAAGCAAAAGTGACTGCATAAATATTTTTATCTTAAGCTTTATTTTTCAGAACAGTTATTGAGTAAAAAATATAATTTGATGTTAACTGGATAATGTAATACTAGAGTAGATAACACTAGAGGGTTATTATGAGTAGCATATGAGATGATGCCTGGAGAAAGATTGTTATCCAACGAGTATCAATGTCCTTCTTAAGAAATCTGTCCTTAGATTATTTCCAAAATGTATCACTTATTATTTTCTGGCACTGAACCTCTACCACCACAAGCCAATCATTCTTCCTGAAAAATATTATGGCCACTTCCATTTTTGCTCACATCTTTTGGAACAAATTCCCCTTTATCTTAATTACGTATCAGACATCTGCCCACTTAAGATTTACTTTATTTCTAAAAGACTTCCTTTTTTTCAACTTAAAAAAAATTATTTTCACCCTAGCAGGTTTGGGTCTGTGAATAGTGTCGGCCTGCAGAGTACTGAAAGGGCCTGGGTTTGATTCTGGTCAAGGGCACATGCCCAGGTTGCGGGCTTGATTCCTAGTAGGGGGCGTGCAGGAGGCAACTGATCAATGATTCTCTCATCATTGATGTTTCTATCTCTCTCTCCTTCTCCCTTCCTCTCTAAAATCAATAAAAATATTTTAAAAATTATTTTTCAATTACAGTTTATAGTCAATATTATTTTGTATTAGTTTCTGGTGTTATTGACCTCACTTATAAATCCCAATATACTAATTTTCATTCCTATGCATTTGGCATTTTCTAATTGAAAAACTACTGAAGGGAGAAAGAAGAACTTCTAAGATGAACAACTGTATACGCTTTTGCATGACTAGGATGTTTAGAAATGTAATACAATCCCATTAGAATGTCCATTGGTGTGCACAATTGCTGACGTGCTGTCTAGGACTCAACCCCCTTTACTGCTTCGTCGGAAAGCATGTCAGTGTCTAGGACGTCAGGGTTGAGAACCACAGTTCTAGGTAAAGAATTCTTGAATGGCTGGCAGTCTTCTTCAGTACTTCGTTAAACAATAAGATCGGGCAGTTAGAATTAAAACACTTGCCTTTTAAGCTCAGTCAAAGAGTGCCAAAAATATTTTTAAAGTGCTGTTTCTATTTCTAAGCATGGTCCAGACGAGCTGTAGCACTTGGTAACACCAGTAGTAGGATTATCCAAATCTGAAACTTTACAGCAAATTCCATGCTACATTACTACTCCATTGGCTTGACACCAGGCGGGCCCTTTACTGTTTATTAAGCTCATATAAATAGAATGGAAAATAGCTGACAGTCTCTGCCACTGATCTTCGAGTATGTCTTCAGTAACGTTCCAGGATGCGGATGGGGTTCTATAAATACCAAGTAACAGCCAGAGGCATGGAACAGGGTATCACTTTGCAAAGGGAAGACGGACAGTCAAATGAGCCTTCAGAGCTGAACATTTCAAACAGTTTTCACATGTGGCTTCTGAATACTGCTTTGAACAATTTTGATGAGTTGGAACAAGGCCTTCAATGTGCATGGTTTTGAAATTTTCCTTTAGGATGCCATTATAAGCCACAATAAAGCGTTTCAGTGTGCTCTCACACCTCAAAGTAGGTTATGTTTATTCAATGGCTACTTACTGTGTCATATCTTTGGACTTAAAAACAGCTGCTGTAATTGTAACACTTTAAAAATGATCATATATATATAAAAAATTCTCTTTCTGGAGTTTTTATGAAAGAGAGGAGCAAACCTGATATATGAATAATGTTGACAGGAGTTAATCTAGAAAATTCCGCTCACATTCCAAGCAAGACTTCAGATAAAAATCTTTGTATTTCTCCTTTTACAACATATTGTCAATTGGCTGTGCTTGCTTCAGCTTTACAGATGACATAAACATTTGATACCAATCTTCCTTCCTGGAGTATACCCTTGAGATTGTGACAGTCTAGTGATCCATTTAACATGCCAGCACTTGGCAGGCAGGCTCTGTCTTGATTTAAGAGACAAACCCTTTCCAAGATATGCATTAAACATGGATATCAGCCAAATCGCAGCACAGAGTATGCAAAACACCTGAATGTTAAAGCCATGCATCATTTTTCTCTAAAAATAAATGTTCTACGGCACCAATGCCTTACATTTAATTGTCCTAGCCACAGACCCATGTACTCCATAACAGTAACAGAAATAGCCACTTGCATTTCAAGGTGTCATATGTTATAAAGACTTGGACTTTTAAACAGAATTATATATTTCAATTTCTTCCATTGCGCTACAATATATGAAGACTAATTGTTGTGTATTCTATTTATCATACAGACTACTGGGTTTGCTTGATGCCTCACTTGTAAAAAATTCATTATAAAAAATGCTAACCTGCTAATTATATAATTACCTGTTATGGATTATTCTGGTGATAAATGCCACTTTATAAGTTAGGAACTTACTCAATTGTGATTTCCAATATCTTTAATATGTCAAACTAACTCCCATCCAATTCTGATTTTTTTAACCTGAAGGAAACTTCTTTCCTATCTCTTATTTCACATATGAGTAAACAGGTTTCAAATGAATTTAATATTACCAAATTGTAAAGTCAGTTAGAGGCAGAGATAGAATTATCCCTCAAATGATCAGATAATCACTTTCATGATCTGAATAGTCATCTTGATTATATTTTTACAATGAAAATATATTGATTATGTATTTCAAATTTATGCAGCAGATATTAATCAAAGCCTAATAATTGCCAGACTGTACACTAGGCACAGACAATAGAGAGAATACAGACACATTAAATCTGCTATAGCAGGGTGTTTGGGGGGTACTTGGAAGAGGTATATACCGAGTTTGGAGGGTCAAGGGGATTCTTTTTTCTAGAAAACTTGACATGAGCCGAGTCCAAAAAAAATCAGTAGAAGTTTTCAAGGTAAATAAATGGGGAGAGAGAGAGATCAAAACTCGAGAAAGGGATTATGCCAGGAAACTAGCACATTTCCAGGCCCAGAAATAAGAGAGCACGATGCACATGAGGAAGGGAATGGAATCCAGCCTGACTGTGCTGGGGACTGCAGAAGGGAATGAGAGAAGTCAGAGGGGTGGGCCTGGTAGAACAGGTAATAAAGCTTGAGATTGGTCCTGAGGGCAGCTGGACTCATGGGAGGGTATTACTTGGCAATGCACCTGAAAAGCCTGTCCTTTCAAATGGCCAACCCGGCTGAAATGAGGTGGAGGGGCTAACAGAGGGTGAGCCTATGTCAGAGAGATTGTGCAGAAGCTAAGGAATCCAGGTTAGAGATGGTGCAATTATGAACTAAGATGCTGGCAGTAGGAAGACTTGGACAAGTGAGATTTGATGACTGATTACAGGTGGATGGAGACTGAGGAAGGATTCCGGCTTAGCGTGGTAATGAGGCAGATGCCGATTTCATTCTCTGTGAGAGAGCCCAGTCAGAGAAGCACAAGGTGGATTGAAAAAGGAAAGTGACGGGGGTGTGTTCAACTTGGAGCATGTTGAGCTGGACACGAATGGGGTTTTGAGATGCCATGCAACAGATGGGTAAGTAGCTAAGGAGATCAGAACAGAGCAATCTGGGTTGGAGATTAATATTTGTGCTCCTTTACATATAGATGATAAATAAAACCTAGTGAGTAAGCTTATCCTTAGGAGAATGTTTAGTGAGAAGATAAGAGGGGCCAAGAGAGACCACTAGAAAATTCCCATTGGACACATCAGTCATTCACCTAATATTTATTCAGTGCCTATTCTGTTCACGTATATTTACAGTGCTAAAGATATAACGTGCACAAAATATGACAACAAGCCCTGCTCTTGTAACTATTAATTGAGGGGCATATAATAAACAAATAAAACATAAAAGTATTATGGGAGATGATAAGCTCTGGGAACAACAGAATAAATACGAGAAAGGAAAGGCACTGAGTTAGTATTTAAGAAAAGACCTGCAGGGGGTGAAAGAAGGGATCAGACCGATATCTGGGGAAAGTAGTTCAGCAAAAAAAACATCAACCTCTAAGATATTAAGACAGGAGGGTACCTAACTTATTCAAGAAAGAACAAGGGAGCCTGTGTGAGTGGAAAGGTGTGATGAAGGAACAGTAGAGATGAAGCTAGAAGGTAACAAAAAGCCAGGTAATGGAGGTCTTATAGGCCATTCGAAGAACTTCGAACTTTCACTCTTGGTGAGTTGTGAAGATACTAGAGGGTTTTGAATGGAAGAATAACATGATATGACTGACATTTTAAATATATCATTCTAGCTGCTATGTCCAGAATGAAGGCAGGGTAAGGGCACAGGCATAAAGTTAGAAGGCCGTCGCAATCATCTGGGTGAAAGATAGTGGCTTGCACCAGGGTGGCAGTTCTGGATGATGAAAAATGATGAGATTCTGGATGGATTTTATGCAACCTTACTGATATTTTGAATATATAGTAAGAGAAAGAAAAGAAAATATAACAACTCCCAGGTTTTTGGTCTAAGTATCTGGAAAGACAGAATAACCAGTTATTGAAGGGACTGTGACATAATTTCTTCTCAACCAAAGAAACAGTGTTTGGAGCTTGTGTGGTGAAAGAGAACAGGACACGTTTGAGGCAGTAAAACAAGTGAAAGGGATGGAGGTTTTAGATAAAGTAGGAGACAATATCAGGGGGCAGATTAAGGAGGGTCTTGTTGTGCACGTCATGTTGTGTACTTTGGTTTTTACCTGACGAGTTATGGGAAGCCTCTGAAAGGCTTTAGGGGATTCAAATGATCAAATCTGCACTTTATATAAAGATCTGGGGGCTGCGCTATGAAGACTGAATTGAGGCAGAAGAAGAGTGGAAACAGAAAGACTTCTTTGGAGCCACTAGAGTAATCCAAGCAAGAAACTGTGGAAACTGACGTGTAGAATAGTGCATGTGGAGATGGAGTGAAGAGAGATTAGGGAAGTAAAATAGATAAGACATGGTGATGGACTGGATGTGTGGGGGAGGAAGATGAAAATATAAGAAAGTCACATCTCTGGTTTGTGCAACTGAAAAGCTGGGGTAACCTTCACTGAGATAGGAGACACTAAAGAGGATCAGAATGGACATGGATTGGAAGGGTTAAAATCATGAATTTAGTCTTAAACTTACAGATATCCAAGTAGAAATATCAAGGAGGAACTTGTACAAACAAGTTTGGAGCTCAAAGAAAAAATCTGGCTGAAGGCATAACTCCATGAGTTATTTGCATATTTGAAGTCATGGGAATAGATGAGATCACTTAAGAAGAAAATGTAGAGTGAAAACAGAATAGCATCTGGGCTAATCAGAAAACACCAGCGAGAGTGTAGACATAGAGGTGTTATGTCATGGAAACAAAGGCACATGAGTGCTTCAAGAACCAAAGGGTAGCCAACCACTGGAATGTCTTTGAGAGTTCAAGTATAAAAAGGACTGGAAACCATTTATTAAGTCTAGTTTCTATGAAAGTCCTGACGACATTAGTGTGATTTGCGGTGGTGAAATCCAGATTGAAGTCAGGAAACAGAGGGCTGGAAAACAGACAACTCTGTTCTTTTGAGAAGGGTGTCCATTGGGGGACGTGGGGGAGGGAAGAATGTGAGTGCACCAGCTGGAGGTGGCTATGAGCTTGGAGGGAGGTCTGCAGGTTTTCATGGAGGAGTCCTAAATATGTTTAAAAACCCAGTGTGAAAAATTAGACAGAGCAGATGAAGTATCCTATAAGAGAAAGTAGGGGTAACCAATGAGCCCACTGAAAAGGGAACATGGGTATGACATCACGGACACAGCTGGAGTCACCGGCTTTGGAAAGGAGGAATGAAGATTGTGCTACATAGTAGAAAGCAGATGGAAGATGGTTAGACTTAGGGTTTTGATAGCAAGAAAATGAGGAGGGAATTATCTGATGGCTACTCCCCACCAAGAGGTAGTGGAATAAATTGCTCGATTGTTGAGCTGTTCACAGTAGTGCTTGTCAGTTCAGTTGCCTACATGGAGGGAAGGGTTTTTGTCAGATGGGTGCACTGAACCTGATAAACAATGGGGCGTAGGCTACCAACAAGAGCATTGTTGAAATGAGGGAAAGCAGAGTCCAAATTGATGAAGGGGGAAATCACAAAAGGAGAGACCAGGGGCAAGTTGATCAATTAAGACAGCGAATTCCCCACCACTTTTGGTACTGCAGCTCGAACCCACAGTCCATTGGCCATGGGCAAGAGTTTCATTCTTAAGAAATAGGCAACATACAATTTTCTTAAAATTCTGACTATGATTAAAGATTTACAGGAAGTTGAAAAAATAGTACAGAGAGATCCCATATACCTTTCACCCAGTTTCTCCCCATGGTTACACTCTGGTAACTACAGAATAGCAAACCCAGGAAATTGGCATTGGTACATGTATGTGTGTGATTATATGGCATTTTATCACGTGTAGATTTTTACAACCACCACCTCCAAAAATACATTGAACTATTTTTCATCAGCACAATGTTCTACCTCATGCTATCCCTTTACAGTAACATCCCTTCTCTCCCCACTCCCATCTCAAACTCCTGGCAACAGCTAACCTATGTGTTTCCTATCTCTCTAGTTTTACCATTTCAAGAATGTTACATAAATGGAAACATACAGTATGTGACCCTTTGAGGCTGTTTTCTTTTCAATCAGCATAATGCTCTGAAGTAAAACAAGCCATTGCACATATCAGTAATTGGTTCCTTTTATTTGCTGCATAATATGGTCTGCATGTACCTCAGTTTGTGTAAGCATTCAACTATTTAGAACCTTTTTGGTTGTTTACAGTTTTTGGCTGTTGGAAATAAAGCTGCTATAAACATGTGTGTACACGACATTTTATGATTGTAAATTGTCATTCTTCTGGGATAAATGCACAGGACTGCATTTTCTAAATTATATGATGAGCATATCTTTAGTTACTGAAGAAGCTGCTGTGCTGGTTTTCAGAGTAGCTATACATACCATTTTAGATTACTACAGCAAATCTGAGGCAAATGAGGAGACACAGCATCTCCTCATCCTCGCCAGCATTTGGTATTTTCATTCTTTTTTATTTTAGTTGATCTGATTGATGTGTAGAGATATTTTTTAAATATATATTTTTAGCCAGTGCTTGTGGTTGTTTTAGGTCAGTAAAGGCAGAAAAAAATAGAGTGTAGAAATACCTAGAATATAACCTGTAAAAATGACATTTACTACTGTTATAAACACTTTGCAAACCCAGATGTGGTGATGTGGTTGGTCATACCTTCATCCATGACAGCTTGCCACTGAAGTACATGCTTTGAGGACGAAGTTCTAACACTATAGGCCTGACATTGCCAGTCTCTGAATCCAGGCAAACCTGCAGGACAAGGTGGATTCTCACATATTCTGTATTGTTTTCTGGGACCATTACAATCCCTTGCTTCAGAACCTAGCCTAGAAAAGATAGTACAAATAATCAATTTTATCCTTTTTTTTTTTTAAGGTTAACTACTCATTTTTTTAATTAAAAGGCATTATATTAATAAGGTATACCCCTTTATATTAAATCTACTTTTGAAAATGTGGACTCATTAAATGACTGATAATAGTAGAAACTGCATGTTTTTCTTAAAACTAGGTATTTTTTCCAATCCTTGATCAACTTAGCTTCCAAAATACATGAGAAATAAAAGCCAACTTGCCATGGAAATTAAAGAGAAAGGGCTGAGGCTGGGGCAAAACAGAAAGCCTACAATTCCCATGAAGGAGTTTGTTTATAAGAATTATTAAGAACATGCTTCTAACATGTTCAGATAAATGTTGAAATTGCTTGGGAAGTCATTGGGGCACTGAGCCCACACCAAGAGCTGGCATAAGACTGAAATGGCTTTCTCACACTTTCCAGGACCACAGCAGAAACGAGGGGCTGGAGCAGAGGATCTCGCCATGTTCCCTGTCTGTGCACATGCTCCGCTTCCTCCGACACTGATTTTGTTCCCATGCCTTCCCGCTCTGGAGTCCTGTCCTCTGCTAGCTCTTCTCGGGGTTCCTTTAAGTGTCAACTTCCTTTTGCTAATGCATTTCTCCCTATTTACTTAACACATTTCATTTGATTTAATCAAGAAACCACCCTGTGTAGGGTTTAAAAGTATTTACTCTTAGAAGGATTGGTCTTATTGTATTCTTTTTCTTTTTTCAATTACAGTTGACATTCAATATTATTTTGTATTGTTTCAGGTGTTACAGCATAGTGCTTAGACAATCTTATACTTTACAAAGTGGTCCCTCTCCTATTTCCTGTACCCACCTGTCACCATACATAGTTATTACAATATTATTGACTATATTCCCTATGTGCACTGTACATCCCCGTGACTATTTTGTGAGTACCAATCTGTATTTCTTAATCCCGTCATCTTTTTCACCCAGTTCCCCAACTCCCCTACCCTCTGGCAACCATCAGTCTTTTCTGTCCTCTGAGTCTGTTTCTGTTTTATTTTGCTCTTTAGATTCCACATATAAATGAGATTTTTAAAGGCGTTTTTACACAAAATAAATAATTTGAGGGACTTGTCAGTTTCCCAAAGTGGAGTGGTGTTTGAGGAGCATCTTTTGCTTTCCAACATGGTTTGTCAGTAAAACCTTTGCATTTCAGAATTAAAGGAAAAACTGCCCTCCCCCAATCCAGGGACTTTGCGTTTACCCAGGACACTTGCGCTCTCGACTGCTGATCCCAGCACTGCAGGTTCGGCTGCAGGGGCTCCACACGCTCCACTCTCCGGCCACATGTCCAGGTGCTGAGGTCCTGCTGGTACATTCTCCAGCCTTACACCACTATTCCAAAAGTTATGTCTTAGGTGAACAAATCAGGGCACAATGGAAAATCATTCACTGGCCTACAGAGTCACTGGGATTGCGATTAAATCAGGTCTACTGGATCCCCAAACACATGCAATTGAAAAAGACAACCAATCGGTAGGCACTTCCTTACTGTGACGGTAATAGAATGGTCCAGGTCCCCGAGTTCTCATGTCAGATCAAACAGTCTTGTCATGAAAACAACACACAGCCCAGCCAGTGTTGCTCAGTGGTTGAATGTCACCCATGGACCAAGAAGTCTCTGGTGTGATTCCCAGTCAGGGCACATGCCAGGGTTGTCAGCTCGATCCCCAGGAGGGGGCATGCAGAAGGCAGCCGATCAATGATTCTCTTTCACCAATGATATTTCTATATTTCTCTCCCTTCCTCTCTAAAATCAATAAAAATATATTAAAAAAAAATAAACCTAGCACACAGACATTTGTGATGCAGCCCTGAGAATTCAGTACTCGTGACAGGGAAAGGTGGACAGGGAACGTGGGGTTGCACAGGCCAGAAAAGGAAAATTAACTCACTCTAAAAACTTATAACTAAAATGTGATGAACGGAAAAAGCAGTCATATAAAAGGATGAAAGAAAATAAGACACCAGTGTCCTATAATTAGAGTGAAGCAGAATTTAAACAAATTTAGCAATTTTTATTTGAAATATCAGTGATTCAGGGTACTCTCCTTATAATTAAAAAATGAGTATTATGTATTTTAGCACTTTCCTGTATGTCTCCCCACCACCCTTTTTGTTGAAAGAGTTCCCATCCAATTGAAGCCTTAACATTCTAGCAAGTTTTTTCCTGAAAGCTGTTTATTTGAAAAACTTGGGCCATTAGACTTTTTGAAATCCTGTCATTCCATTTCCATTTTTTCTGTAACTTATTTAGTGTCTATTTACCGAGGAAGGAAGGTAACTGTGAAAGAAAAAAAAGAGTGTGCTCCTTCTTTTATATTCACTTTTGCATGAACTTGAAACAAAAGCAGTGAAAGAGGTTGTTCCTGTGTCACTAAGGAATGGCTGCCAGGACTTGGTAGACAGCTTATTATAATTTCTCCTTATTCCAGGGAAATCACGTATGTGGTGGTCATGGCAAACAGGTTCAAGGTAAAAATTAACTAAATTATTATTATTATTAATAATAATAATAACTTATTATTCATGTTGAGAATAATAAGTAAAGATCAGGAAAATTTAGATTAATGGTTGAGCAAGTTGACCCTTTCAGCCCTAAACAGTTTTCTGTACCTAAGGGCAACATGATTTATAAGGAATTTCGAGAAAATTAAGAAACACTCTGATTCTCAACTTTCCCATTTCAAAATGAGAATGATAGTCAAACTTATCTAAGAGACTTTTTCAGGGACTGAATAAAGTGCTAAGTGTAATGCATAGCCCATACTAAAGATTTAATAAAGGTTAACTATAACAAAAATAAGTTGCATGTTTATCATATTAATGCTATTAATAAGTTTCCAGAAAATTCTATTCATTTCTGCTCTTCATTGATCTATGTTTCTTTTAAAATTTATTTTTAATTTTTTAAAATTTATCTTTGTTGCTGAAGGTATTACAGATGTCCCTATTTTTCCCATTGACCCCTTCTAGCCCGCACCCAACCACTCTCTTTAAAATTTATTTTGAGACTAAGTCTTTAAATGCTGTCTTTAGAAAACTTAGAAACTATGCTACATTGTTTTGTTTGAGCCCAGTTAATGCTTTTCCATGTAATAAAATAATTAGTTCCTGCAGATTTTCTCTAATCATGTCAAGTTTTAAATTCACTCACTTTTAAAGTCAAGAAATTTTAAATCCAGGCTTAAAAAAATAAACCTCAACAACTCATGTGTATTGATATGCTAAGTCTGTCATTAAAGAAACTGAGATTTTGGATGAAGATTCAAGTCTAAAAATTTCAAAAGAGGGGAAAACAGACCCTGTGAAAACATTTAAACAACTTAATGGTTTTAAGGACCAAACTTAATGGTTTTAATGTTATGTCATTTGTGTGTGTGGTTGGGGGGGGGATGGGGGGATCTGCGGAGAAAGCTGTTAAACTTCAATTGGGAAATAGTTTTGACCTACCTGAAAGGTGTTTATTTTTCCCAGAGTGAAAGTCATAGCTCCTTGCCCAGTTAGCAGCAAGCTGACATTAAAAGGATGGTCTAGAGTTCACAGCTGACTAAAAATATTCTGGGAAAGACCAGGATCTAGACTTGTATGTCATTTCAACTAGACCAAATTGGGCAGATGAAGAGACATGGAAACAGATATGCAAGCCAAATTTGCATACAGAAATCAGAGAAATTTACAGGAACGTAATACTTAAAGTGCATCGCCTTACAGATAAGCATATCTCGGGGTAAGACTGTGGAGAACCTGCTTTTGTGTCTTGCAGGGGGAGCTGTACCTCAACGTGAGGCAAGCGTTACATGTTTTCTTTAAATTATTATACAATATATTGAGTTTGAATGTAAAATGACCCTAATTATGTTTTTTCATAAGTTTTCTAGCAGCATATTTTGTTTCATTTGTATTTTTTAGCCTCAAAAACGATATTACACCTGGTCTAAAAAAAATGGTCAAAATTTGTTTTATCTACTAATTCAGTTTGATTTATGAAAATGTTAAGAGAATGTAGTATAGATTCTTTCTGGGATGGTACACGACCTAAAATATTGACTATATTTCTATTCTCTCAAATTTCTATGCAGAGACGTCCAGGAAGCTCATGAAAACAGCGGATGAGAAGAGGTCCAGGAAGATGTCAAAGGAAATACTGTTTTCTAATCAAATCTTCTCATACACACATTATTGGATAAGAGAAAAGGAGAGGAGGAAGGAAGGCAACAAACTCAGTACATACACAAATTTGTTATTATAAGGGTATTACTGTTTCGTTTTTTTTCACCAAGAATGACCATGGTGGGGGGGAGGGTGTCAATTGGGGAAAAAGGAGACATACGTAAAACTTTAGACAATAAAAAAAAACAAAAACCATACACTGATGAACAAGGACTGAGAGGAATTGATTGGACTGTCGGGCCTTGAAATCAATAAAAAATATATTAAAAAAAAAGAATGACCATGGTAATTTCAAGAATCTCAATTTTAAAAAGTATATAAGGAAGATGTATTAAGTAGAATTCTTCAAAATAATCTAAAATTCTAGTAAATTGGTATAATATTTTGCTTTCCCCTCCCCCAATGCCTAGCAAATATTGTAAGTAAAAAAACATGTACTGCTTGTTTCTTACCAAATCATTTATCAACCATTTAACCTCTGTTCTATAAAAATGTAAATACAGATGATAGTATTATTTAAGAGAAAAGAAGAAAGGAAACGGGCTATTTTTAATTTGGAAAATGCTGTGTATAAATACTGCATAAGTTCCTATACTCACAACCATTTTGAATCATAAAATTTTGTAGGTGCCTCCTCAATTATATACTTGTAGGTAAGCTAGTTATACAGCTAAATTAACATCACTAGAGTGTCATCATAATTGTTTCTTGGTTTGCAATGTATTGAGCTATAGTGTTTAGTGCGAGTTTGCAAGCATTCAAATATTTTAGCACTACAGCACTCAACTGCAGAACTTTGGAAGCTATCTTCATGGTGGCTCCTACAACAGCTGAAACACATGGCCTGAGGAACTGAGAAGTTCATTAGTTATTTCAATAGACAAAGTATTTCACTAGCACCACTAAAAGCATATCATTAGTGCAATCATGGGGAAATAAAACATTTTACTTTTGAGGAGTTGGAAGAATAAGTTTATTTTAGAGACCTTGAGAACGCAAATTATTCTCATAAATATCAGGAGAAAAATAATAGTAGAAAACCATTTAGACACCGGATTATAAAAAAAGAGCTTTTATATTGCTAAAGAGTAACTAAGGGGAATGGGTTCTATGATGTTTGAAGAATTATGGCAGAGTATTTGGTTATCTTTGTTTATTAGTGTTTTTGTGTTTCAGGGATAATGAAAAGTATTGCTGGGGCATAGTTTTATGATTCAAGCAATAAATTACTCAGCACAACACCATAAGGCTTGCCTAATACACACACATTATTGCACTTTTGTGTATAATTTAAAAAATAAAACAAATCCAAATTCTGACTCTCCATATAAGCTCGTAGAAAAACATTTGGCACAGTATGTGAACAACTGACTGATATTTCACAAAAGTTCCCTTTAAAGAAACCATTTTCTTATTAAAATATTTTCTTATTAAAATATTTCTAGTCTTTTTAAAGATATCTGGGACCTAAACAAATTGTACATTTTTCTCTGCTTTTAATTAAAGAAATCATAGAAATAATAAATGACTACGTGCTTATTGCAAACAATCCAGAAATGTCTAGAGAAAAGTTATATTCACCTTCACCTCCTGTTGCTTTATTCCCATCCATCAATTCCACTTCTCTCCCAAGAATTAACTACTAATTACAGTTTGAAGTTTATATTTTCAAATTATATACATATAATTTAAATATATATACTATGTGATGTGTATTTACATCTGTATACAAGTTTTTTTCTTAAATCTCGAACGGCATAATAAAGTATCAATTTTTCTGACATGCCTATATCCTAACCACTGTGTCTTGCAGATATTTTCATGTTAGAACAAATATGACAACTTCATTCGTTTAAGAGCTACACTGTAACTATTCTGCTCCTGATAAATATTTTTCTTGTTTCTCATTTCTCACCATTGCAAATTGCATTTACATAAACATCTGTGTGTGTGTTTGTGTACACACCCACATACCAACTTTGTGCACAGGTGTAAGCATTTCCTTAGGCAAAATTCTAGAAAGGGAATTGCTGGATTTCCATTCTGTCAGTTTTTCAAATGGATGTGTTTTTAAAGTAGCACTCTACATAACTTAATTTTTTCACTAAGTATTCACCCCAAGTAATGTTCGTTGTTTCTTTTCAAATGTAATAAAAAAATTCATGTTCTTCAGAGGCAAAGTTTCTGATCTTTTATCTAGAATAAAGTGATAAGCATTCCACTTTCCCTTCAAAGAATAAAAATCTAAAAACTATGTCAGCTATTGAACTATCTTTTGACTAAATTTACCATAATTATATAAATTTATGTGGGATCTACCTCCTTCAGTTGCTTCAAAAGAAAATTAAATTTTCAACAACAATTATTTTGATTTGGAAATATATACTAATAAATCTCTATAGCCTTATAAAACATAGTAGGTTAAACAACTTATACAGCCAAATGTTTACTAATCCCCAAAATGTCAAATAGAGTATTTTATTTATGATGCTTAAAATGACAAGGAAAAATTATATTCAGTGGCTCTCCTGAGACAATATTTTACACCTGAAAGTATTCATCACTTCTGATAAGTTTTATATGTATGCTATTATTTATTATTGTTATTTCTTACTATTGTTATAGCTAGTGGAAAAATGAATTTTTTTGAATTTTTTTTTGGCAAGGTAATACATATATCTGACTCAACATTCTCACAATAAAAATAATTGCATTGATAGTAACAAAATAATCATGGATTTAAAAAATATGAAAAGTTAAAATGAAAAATAGATGAAATGCTAACATTTATATATATATATTGAAAATATTCCACTAGTGTTAAAATGGACACACATGTAACTGGCAGGAGAAAATTATGTTCTAATTGACTCCAGGCAACACCAATGACTTACCTTACCAGGGTCACAGTCAGTTCCATCCATCGGGGGATCCAGCTTGGTTCTGCATTCTTTCTCACCTTCCACCTTGCACCACAACCCTGTGCAGATAACATGCTGAAAACAAGGGCATAATAACTGATAAGGGAACAGTATCATATTTTTGAGGTTAAATCAACAGTTTTTAAGAAAACTATTTCAATAGAACAGAAGGTATTTGAAAAAAAATATGCTTTAGGTGCTTTTAATATTGAACTTATGACTGAAATAGGATACAGCTTATTTATAGTGATGAGAAGATTGATAAAAACAGAAAAATCTGTTTAATATATTTTAGTATTTTTAAATTCACTTTAATTAAACACAGGAGATCAGGCAACATTAAGTAGCTACAATAAGAAAGTGTAAGCTACCCCTAACCGGTTTGGTTCTGTGGATAGAGCGTCAGCCTGTAGACTCAAGGGTCCCAGGTTTGATTCAGGTCAAGGGCATGTACCTTGGTTGTGGGCACATCCCCAGTGGGGAGGTGTGTAGGAGGCAGCTGATGGATGTTTCTCTCTCATCGATGTTTCTGGCTCTCTATCCCTCTCCCTTCCTCTCTGTAAAAAATCAATAAAATATCTTTTTTTTTAAAAAAAAAGTGTAAGCTAGAAATCATTATTTATACCACTACATGAACCAGGTTTGGGGAATTAAAATGCCTCCTGTCCTAAAGCTGGTAGTCACCTCCGCTTTATACTTACATGCCATGGCGAGTGTCATGATTTCATTGTACACCCTTAGCCCTTGACACAATACAGAGCACTCCGTGGGTGTATTTCCATAAATTATCAGTCATTTTACCTCAGTAGGAAGGAGTTCTAGATCTCCAGGATACAATGAACTTTTTCCATGGAAAAGTTGGAAGGAATTAAAACATAAGAACAACGACTGAGATAAAGCAGCAGAGACAGAAACAACGAAAGAAGAGCGCTCCAAGGACATGCACGAGGGAGGGCCGTCAGCTGTAGCGGTGGCCGCCCCGGAGACACAGACAGTAACAGGCACAGCTGCCACGTCCTTAAGAACCTTCTATTTCTCCAAGATGGCTGGAGTTTTTTAGACAGAAGTATGTTACTAACAAAACTGCATAGAAATATGAAATCCATGAGGAATATTTAAAGGCGATGAAAGCAATCTATAGTGAGTATGATTATGTTGCTACCTATCCAGACATTTGGAGAAGAGGGTGGAAGCGAACAGGTCAGTAACGACAGAAAAGAGGTGAGCGGCAATGGCGGCAACGTGAAAGACAGGGCCATGCAGGGTGAGAAGGCCAGTTTGATGGAGGAGGCTCACAGTGGAAGGGCCCGTGGACAAGATTTGAAAGATAGAAGAACCAGATCTTGCCAGGAAGGACTAGAGACTGACACCATGTCTGGAGAGAAAAAGAAGCCACTTAGCAGTTGACCAGCAGGTTAAGATAAAAAGGCTATTTTAGGAGGTTTACTCTGATGGTGGTGTTCAAAACAGCCTAAAAACTAGGGCAGCTCTAGCTGGTTTGCTCAGTGGAAAGCATCAGCCCAAGGTCTGAAGGGTTGCAGGTTAGATTCTGGTCAAGGGCCTGTACCTTGGTTGCAGACTTAATCCTTGGCCCTGGTCAGCACGTGCAGGAGGCAACCAATCGATGTGTCTCTCTCATATTGATGTTTCTCTCTCTGTCTTCCCCTCCCTTCCACTCACTCTCTAAAAATCAATGGAAAAATATCCTCAGTTAAGAATTAACAAACAAACAAACAAACAAACAAAAAAACATGGCAAAGTTCAAATTAATTTATGACCCAAATCTGGGAAAGATATATTTAAGCTATATTGTAAACAGGTCTGTTACAACTCTAACAATAGATTTGTCACAAGCCCCAAAATATTCTTTTCCTGTTCTTTATTTAAGTATTTCAATTTCTGAAATGTTTGTAAGATCTTAAAAATTCAACAGTCAATGGAACAGTCTGATATATTTTATTTATGTTGCTTTATCCATTATGACAGTTTTCTGCTTCAAGATACTTTATACAAGTCTATTTTGTATGCCATTATTTGCACATATCATTCATCAAAAAATTCATCCAGAAACTCATTTTTAAAGATCCCTAAATCAAATCTGTACAATATGTTAGACTAGCGGTTCTCAACCTGTGGGTCGCGACCCCTTTGGGGGTCAAACGACCCTTTCACAGGGGTTGCCTAAAACCATCAGAAAACACATATATAATTACATATTGTTTTTGTGATTAATCACTATACTTTAATTATGTTCAATTTGTAACAATAAAATTGGGGGTCGCCACAACATGAGGAACTGTATTAAAGGGTCGCAGCATTAGGAAGGTTGAGAACCACTGTGTTAGACCCTTGAAAATAAAAAAGAGAGGTTAATTGTTTGATGTACTTTTGTGGACACATTTCTATTGGAATTAACAGATCTCTAACCTGAGAATTTTAGTTCCTAAAAGTATTTTCTTCCTCCTGCTAAGACCTCTCTGTTAAGGATGTTTTATAATCATGGGGTCAACTGCTGAATTTTCTGCCAAGGAGGAGTGTTGCTTTACTTATATTCAATAAAGCTTATTTGTGTGAAAACATGAATTATTTCAGTCAATTCATTAGTTAACCAGTGCACAATGAATTAAAAAGCCAGTCTTCTGTTCTGTAGTGTTAGGATAATACTTGCCTGTTGAACACTGTTGGTGGTCTGAATTCTGACCTTCCACCATTATCTACTATTCAAAACAGCAGGTACTTTAATTGATTTCCACTTGAGGCACTGAGAGCATAAAAGCAAACTTGGCAGCTTTTCAAGATAAGCACAGTCATGTAGAATAAATCTCTCGAAGAGGAGACCTCCTTCCCCTTCATGCTCTGCAGGCCTAGGGATCTTATGGTAAGTAAATCACAGCCTCGCTTTTTAAAAATAACTCATATTCAAAATTTCAAACCCAACTGTCTAAAGGAAAGCAAGAAAATGTTGAAGAAATCTGTCTTTCTCCACCCGTGGAATATCTCAGACCTGTGCTGTTAGAGCTTTGTAAGATCAAGCCCTTTCTTAAGATAATGAGGGGCAGGGTAGGGTATTTTGTTAGAACCAAACACTCTCCATATGTTACAAGTCAGAGTTGAATTTTTTTTGTCAAAAGTTAATTGTTGGAACCATTTAATATGTCAATTAAGAAAAGAACTTTCAAGCTTAAAATGCTTTGCGTAGGAATCCAGAACAGAAATGTATAACTCAGCATTTCCTAGCAAACTAATAAAAATAATACAATATCCCTTTTTTTTATTCTTCCATAACAAGAAAAGACCATGAAAAGCACATAGTATGAATCTGGATGTTTATCTTAAGTAGGCTTTTTAAATGTTTACATGAAAATAATATATGTTTTAAAACAAATAATTTAAATGGAAGATTAATTGCTCATATATAAATATCATAAAATTTATCCTCAAAGATAACCTATACCTATGGCTTCCTTTACAGCAAATAGTTCCATTAAGAAGTTCTGAAATTTATGTTAAAATAAAAAACTTAAGTGCATATACGCGAAAGAAATGATTAAATCTTGAACATGTAACTCTTTGTTCTTCCACAGATTATCTTCCAAAATACAATTTCAATAACTTAAACTTTTGATTGAAAATGTAATTCAGTATAGGACAATATTTTCAAAAACAGTGTTTTCCATTACAGAACACTTTAGTATCATTAAAAATGAAAGAAAGGAAGAAAGAGAAAGAGGTATTTTTAAAAATCGAAAAAAAAGACTCAAAAGGAATAATAAAAAGCTGAAATCTATTCCTTATAAATACTAAATAAAATTGAAAATTAGCAAGAAAAGAGAAGGCAAAAGCAAACACTATTAGTAATAAAAAATGAAGTCATAACAACAGACAATGTAAAGTTTAAACAGAAATAGGATGAGGTTCATGACAATAAACTTGACAACTTACATAAAATGAAAGAATGTTGTTGTTGTTGTTTCAAGAAAAGCTTACTAAAATGGTCCTAAGAATCAATAGAAAAGCTGAACAGTTTTGTAACCATATGATAGTTAAAACTGATTGTTAAAAATCTCACAAAGAATACATCTGGCCCCAAAACTAACAATCTTACAAGAAACTTAGATTCTCAATTTACATAAACTCTATAGAGGAAAGAAAAAGAGGACTACTTCTAGACACACTTTATGATATCCAAGCCAGAAGGGATTGTAAAAGAAAGTTAAAATAGTCATCTACCTCATTACTAACTTAAATTTAAATATGTTAAACAAATGTTAACATACTGAGTCCAGCACTGCATAAAAAAATGCCATGTGCCATGACCAGGTTGGCTTTTTCCTTGGAAAAGAAGGTTACTGCAACACTAGAGATTTGATTAATGTAATCAAGCACATCAGTAACTTTGAAATCTATGATTTTGATGTCTATGAGTACAAAGCATGCGATGCAATTCAACATCCATTAAAACATTCATTAAAAAAAATCTCGGTAAATGAGCCATTGAAGGAAATGTCTTCATGATTAATGGACATTTATGAAAATCTTCAGCAAACATCATAAAAAAAACAGTGAAATGTTGAAAGTTTTCTTTTAAGATTAGGAAAATGACAAAGATGGCATCTTGATACCAACATTAGGAAGTGAATACATAATATATCAAAAATGGCAAGGGGAAAAAAACGTGTCATTATAGACTCCTCAATTTAGCTAAAATTTTATTTAAAACTAAAGGTTAAATAAAGACTCTCAGGAAACAAAACTGAGTGTTTACTACCAACAGAACTGCCCAAAAGGAATTTCAAAATGATGTACTTCAAGAAGAAATATGATCTGATAGCAAAGGACTAAAAAGCAATGTGAGCAAAGAGAGTGATAAAAATGAGGATAATTCTATATAAACATTGAATACATAAAGCAACAATAATTGGATTTCAGCCATCATTATAAACCTTCCTTTTAGTAAGAGAAATACTAAAAATCTAGCTCACTTATATCTCATAACTTTACCCCTTTACAAAGGATATTTGGCTGCTAACAGTTAAATAAGTTTCTTTCCTTTTACCTCCCGACTCCACATACTTCAAGATTGCTAGTGGCAGAAGTTAATAGACATGGGAAGAAAAATGTAGACTATGCCTAACGAACAAATGAAGTAGCAAGTTGCAATAGAGCACATCAGAAAGTGTTTAAAAAAAAAAAAAGAGTCAAGGTGTGGCCACGGCAAGGTAGCTCAGTTGGTTAGAGCATTGCCCCAATATGCCAAGGTTGTGGGTTTGATCCCAGTCAGGGCACATACAAGAATCAACTAATGAATGCATAAATACGTGAAACAACACATAAAAAATGGAAGGAGTAAAAGCAAATTTAGAGAAAAGAGAACTGTCACTACTTAGTTAATAAAGTCCCAAAGAATGAAAAATGGGAAGAAACTATTAAAAATATTTGAAAGAGAAATGATCCAGAATTCCTTCATATCAAAAGAGATAGATATAAAGATTGCCCCTTCTGGAACGGGGGAGTAAGTTCCCAGAAGACAAACCCTTCTGTAAATAACCACCATAAACAAAAAGCAACTTCCTGGTGGTTCTGGAGAATGATGAAAGCACGCGTATTTTTTAGGGAGCTGAAGGTGTGGCACAAGTTGAGTTCACCATCTTTGCAGCTTTGACCTAATAGTGGCTTATGCTCATGGTATGACATTTGGTGGCTAAAACAACAGTAAAGACAGAAACTGGGGCCGGCCAATGTGGCCCAGTGGTTGAGCATTGCCTCATGAACCAAGAGGTCGTTGGTTTGACTCCCAGTCAGGGCACATACCCAGGTTGTAGGCTCAATAACCAGTAGGGGGCATGCGGGAGGCAGCCGATCAGAGATGTTTCTCTCTGATCTATGTGTCTATCTCTCTATCCCTCTCCCTTCCTCGCTCTCTAAAAATCAGTAAAAACATTTTTAAAAAAACTGAAGGGACAATCCTAAAAGGTAAAGAGATAGAGAAGCCTAAATCTTTAGCTGGCACTCAACCCATACAAATATGAGACATGCTCCAATAGCTGAGATAAGGGCAGAGTGAACTTATCCAAGATATGAGTAGCTATACCCTGTAGGTAGGACGAAGTTTCCAGTATGAATCGAACAAACTTAATTGCCCCTGAAAACAAAACTTTTTGGAGGAATAAAAGAAAATCCAGAGCATCTGTAAAAGGGAGCAGCAAAATTTTTTGGTACCGTGCCAAATAGTATATATGTTAGGTTTGTAGGCCATATGGACTCTGTTACAACTATTAGACACTGTCATTGTAGCTTGAAGGCTGCCAAAGAGAACATGTGGACAAATAGGGGTGACTATTTTCCAGTAAAACTTTATTTATAAAAACAGCTAGTTCCTAAGCCAGTTTATAATAATTCAATCAGTTAATATATAATGTATTAAAGTATTAATATTTCAGAATAAAAACATTGCTACATAAATAATCGCACAAACATTGCACAGTTGTTCAGAGTAGCCTTACTCATAACAGCTGACGTCCCAGATGTCTATGAAGAGGTGAATTGATAAACAAAATAGTTTATCTACCAGTGGAATATGATTTAGCAAGAAAAAAACCAATTACTGATATACATAAAAACATATAAAGAATGTATGACTTCTGAATGCAGAGGAAATTTCGTTTCTCCAATTGAAAGTAGAAAGGAGAAAAGGGGAAAAATGGCATAAAATGAAACACAAAAATAAAATAGTTTGACAATAAAAATCCTAAAAAAACACACTAATTTCGTAGCCCAGCTGGCATAGCTCAGTGGTTGAGTGTCGACCTATAAACCAGGAGGTCATGGTTCGATTCCCAGTCAGGGCACATGTCCGAATTGTGGGCTCAATCCCCAGTGTGGGATGTGCAGGAGGCAGCCTATCAATGATTCTCTCTCATCACTGATGTTTCTATTTCTTTGTCCCTCTCCCTTCCCCTCTGAAATCAATAAAAAACATATATATATTTAAAAATACCACTAATTACAATAAACATAAAAATGTTAAATCAGTTGATTAAAAATTTGAAAGAACTATAACTTGGTTTAAACAGAAAAATATAAAATCTAGCAATAGCTTTTTTCTAGTAGACATACCTATTTAGCCATATCAATATCCATATTTATATTTATATCTGGAAAGGTTGAAGAGAAAGTATGAAAATATTAGCCAGGATGGTGATTTTAGTGCCAGACAAAAATGTTTTAAGGCATAAATCATTTTTTAAAAAAATGGAAAAGGAAAACCAATCAAGCAGATGAAAAAACTTTAAAATGTGCATTTACCTTGTAATGTAACTCAACATATATGAGAAAAAACTGTCAGAATTACAGGGACATGCCAAAACCGGTTTGGCTCAGTGGATAGAGCGTTGGCTTGCGGACTGAAAGGTCCCAGGTTCGATTCCGGTCAAGGGCATGTACCTGGGTTGTGGGCACATCCCCAGTAGGAGATGTGCAGGAGGCAGCTGATCGATGTTTCTCTCTCATCGATGTTTCTAACTCTCTATCTCTCTCCCTTCCTCTCTGTAAAAAATCAATAAAATATATTTTTTAAAAAAAAGAATTACAGGGACAAATAAATAAATAAAGTTGGGTATTTTAATACATGCTTGTTAGTTACTGATAGATCAATCAAGCAAACAAATAGATATTTTGAATAATAATATTAATATGTTTCATCTAAGATCTAGTGACAGATAATGAACTTTAAAGAACACTCACATCCTTTCAAGTACACAGAGAACAAATACTGAAATTTATCATATATTACATTAAATAGAAAACTTCAATATATTTTAAAGAATTGGCATCATACAGACGACTTCATCTTATTGCAGTGCAACAAAGTAGATGTATTTAATAAAAGATATCTTTTAAAAATCCAAAATGTCTTTAATTCTAAAGCAATAAGAAAGCTGAAAGAAAATGAATGTACCATGTGAAATTTAACTGCAGAGATGGAAGAAGGAAAACAAAACAAAAACAGCATAATCCATGAGAAAATCTGATGGATTTAACCACCTCAAATTAAAAGACAGAGAATACTATACAAAGTTAAGACACAAATGACACTGTTTAAAATAAGGAATTCTCACCCAGACTATAGAAATAACTGCAAATCAGCAAGAAAAGTATAAAACTGAAAAACTGGCAAAAATGAAGATAGGCAATTTACAAAGAAAGAGACTTAAAAAATAAAAGCCCATGTCCATAAGAAGTCGTGGGAAAATAATAGTTCTGAGGAAAGAAATTAGAGAGTAAAATAAGCTGCCATCAAACTCATGTGCTCATAGACTGTAGCATTAGGACTCAAAGGGTAAGATGAACCTTTGATTAGATGGCCGAAAGGCTGAATCAATTCCTGTTGATTCCAATCAAACCCACCATAACTTTACAGATCTTATAGGAAGGAAGGACTTTATAAAATCTACAACTTCAATCTCGACAACATGATTTATCAATTAGGCTGTTTGAATTGCCCAAATAACTACTAGCCAGTGAGGGCAATTTCATGTTAAGCCTTTTTTAAGTCCAAATTCCTGTTGACCCTGCAGTTTCACAATGCCAGCTCACAGTGACTCAGTCTTCTAGAATTCTTCGTAGGATACCTTAACTCACTGCCAGACTGTTCAAGGAATCAAATGGGAGGTTTTAGAAGTCCTACATACTTGGATGTATCAAATTGGTATTAGAGAAATGTAAAATGAACTTTCTACGTAACTTTTTTAAGTCACCATATAACTCAATTACACTAGAAAGTTTTCTAGACAATGTAGTAAGTATACAATTCACAATGTGCCCGTCCAAAAGCAAAGGCAGAGCCTTAAGTTTCCCGGAGGTCTTCAATTATTTTAGCACACTTCCTTACTACTCAAAAAATGTAACTTTGTGTGGCCACTTCTTGCTGTTTCTAGGGAAACATCCATACATCTGTGTTCTCAGCGAGGCTATTACAGGCAGCTATTATAATGACTTGGTGCAGTTGGAGCTGGCTCAGCCATAAGATGCCAGATGGCCTAGAGGCACCAGAACTCAGGAACAAGGATATCCAAGAAGTTAGCATATTAATGCAGAAGAGTGAGCTATTATTGCTGTAGGTCAAGATGTTTCTCAAGCATCTTTACAGCTATGTCTTCGGGTGAATTTATCATTAATTAGGTCAGCATGTATGTAATGTCGGAGTCACTAGTGCTTGTGTATAAATATTTACAAGTATGGAAGAGCAATATGTAATTTAAATACTATAGACCAACTGCCATAGCCTCTAACATTTTACCAGAAACACACGTTGAAAAGTTGCTATGAATCCTCATCCCATGCACCTTGGTAGTTATTTATAACTGAAGATGGACTGGTGGTAAAGACGCCTGATTAATATGTATAAGCTGTGAAACAAAAGTTGTCTGACCTTATCCATTGACTTTTATGTAGTCATAAATTAATATTTTATTGAATTAGGTATTACTGAATTTAATGAATTAATTAATTTGATTAAATTAGTATTTTAGAAGGTTATTTTCACATTATCTTGTCATATACCCACAAGTCTGGAAAATATTGTGGGTTCAGTTCCAAACCACTGCAATAAAACAAATCATAATTTTTTTGGTTTCCCAGGGCATACAAAATTCATTTTTATACTATACTGTAGTCTATTAATTGTGTAATAGCACCATGTCTAAAACACAATGTAAACACCTTAATTAACCCCTTCCCCAATAATTTTTTTGTTAAAAACGTTTCTTTTTCAGACTAATTTTTTTATTTTGGTTCTATATAGTATTTTTTATGCTGGTTATGAAAACAGTTTGTAATTATTTTTTCTTCCCATTTTTGTGGTTAAGAATAGTATTTCCTCAGAAAGTTTCTAGATGAAATTATTTAGAATGGTACGTATGTAGCTGGTTTTTTAAGGTAAAGTTTTTAGACGAGTATACTCGTCGACGACTGAAAAAAGAACATTTTGTGAAAACGTGTATACACGTTTCTGCCGGGGAAGGGGTTAAAAGTGCTTTAATACCGAAATATGCTAACCATCTTCTGAGCCTAATGGAAAATGGCACTGATAGACTTGTTCTGCACAGGATTGCCACAAACCTGCAAAGCGCAATAAAGTGAAGCACAATAAAATGAGGTATGTCTGTAGCTAAGAATCAACTATCTGAGTGAAAATTTAGAATTACTATTCCATCATTCAACTGATTCATTTATTCTCTCAAAATATACTTATTGAGCACTCTCTTTGGTGCCAGAGGTACAAGTGACAACTCCTTCGATGTTATGGACTTGTCTTCTAGGAGATTTGTTTTGTGTAAAGTCTAGATGGCAGGTTGGTAGGTGCAATAATTCCACGTGTATCCACTTGAAGGTATATGTGTGTGTCTTAACAAGCAGAACTAATAACTATTTCCTCCAATATTTCTGTTATACCTCCTGCCACTGTCTATCCTGTACCTACTTACACGTCTACTTGGATGTCTAAGAGGCATCTTAAATTTAAAATATAGCCAAAACTCCATTCCAAGGTATTCTGCTTCCCATTTCCTCCTGCCATAGTCCCCCCAAGATCAATGCATGGCTTGCTATCACGCCCTTCAAATCTCTAAATCAGGGCTGGGAAACCTTATTTCTGCCAAGGGCCATTTGGATATTTATAACATTATTCACAGGCCATACAAAATTATCAGCATAAAAACTGGCCTGCTATATTTGGTCAAGCATGTCATTGACTAAACCCTAAGGCCTTGGCAGGTCCTGACCACATGCTTTGGCAGGCCTTCCATGGCCCGCGGGCCAGACATTCCCCACCCCTGCAGTGTCACCTTTTACAGGAAGCCTTCCCAGATCACCCTATATAAAACAGCACCATTCCTATGCTCCCATCCTGGTTGTATTCCCGATACTTCTTACCTGAGTTTATACTTCTCTAAAACACTTACCCCAACTGACATATTATATATATTAGCTCTCTGTCTGTTTTCCCAACTAAAACGTATGCTCCATGAAGGTGGGGGTCTGTGTTTCCTGCTGTGTTATTAGTGCACAGAGCAGTGTCTGGAAAGTAGTTGGAACTCAATAAATATTTGTCAGATCAGAGACTGAATTTGTAAGTAACCTCTTCAACGACTCTTATCTATTTATCTCTCTACCTACCTAGTTCCTACACTCTACATGCTGCACTAATTTGGGATCACATTGATGATTTTCAAGGTTAGTACAGAATAAGATTTTGAAATCACAGAAGTCCAACCTCTTAGCTCTAAGAGTCTCTAAAATCATCTGTAACCGTGTCAACAATAAAAATAAATAAATAAAAAACACTATTTCCACTTCTCATAGTGGAGTGTGGCTTAGAAGGAGAAGTTTTAACGATGGTCATTCCTTATTAATTAAATGCCCACACCTTATTTCTATCGGCGCCAAAGTGCTCAGGGAAAAATGCAGAAAACTTCTCTTAGAGCAGCGGTTCTCAACCTTGGCTGCACGTTAGAATCACCTGGGAATCTTTTTAAAATCCTGATTTCTGGGCCTCATCCTTTGGAAATTGTTTCTTTGTTACTAATGTTGTGGCCCCACCCCATCACAAAGAAACAGAATTTCCGGAGGACGAGGCCCAGAAATCAGGATTTTAAAAAGATTCCTAATGTGCAGCCAAGGTTGAGAACCACTGCCTTAGAAAATCCTGCTTTCTAAGATTGGGGTGAATTTGAGCCACAAACTCTAAAATAAAGTCATCTTCCCCTCCTCTAATCAATAAGTCTAAACAATGAATGCGAATGAACACTTTACAAATCCCCCCTGAACACAGCCCTTACCTGCATCTCTTGGCAAAAGGAAGCCAGTGGCCCAAAGAGAATCTGACACTGCTCGTCAGCGGTGTACGTCATCCCTGGCAACTTGGAGGGGACCATCACGGAATTGGCACTCTGGGGACTGGTCTGTAGCAAGCAGTTACTGGCCTTTGACCTGACAATATGCAGATATGTGTAAAATTCTGAATTTACTGGAGAAAGTTGTTATCATTAGCATGCAACAGGAAATATTTCATAAGATGAAAAAAATGGTCTGACTTTTATTTATAAGCATTGCCATTTCAGATAATCCTAATAATGATAATGTTCAAGATAACGGAATTTTTTGGATTAACTCAGCTAATCTACATAACACTGAGATGGCTTTACTATTTTACACGTTTATAAGATTACGAGAGAAGTGCAGACTCAGAAATTAGCTTGTCCAAAAGCAATGGGTGAAGGTAAAAAATGAACTACATGCAGGGATTTAAAGAATCTATAGAAAGCATTCTCTAGTCTAGTGAGTATGCATAGTACGAATATGTCTGTGCTTGACACTGTAATACAACTTTCATTTATGCGGTGACATTTAATTTTATCATAATCCTGATTCATGTGAGGGCAGCCAAACAAAATCACACATGTTCCCATGTTCCTTAGAAACTCATTAGGGCTGCTGCTCCAGTGACCTGGTGTGTTCATATGACATGCTCAGAGCACTGTGGCTATACCATCACAACAAAGAGTGTGCGCAGAATATATTGTACATATTTCAGAGCAGAATTATGGCAATGTAATACATGTTTTAGTAGATTTAGCAGAAAACATAGGCTTTCTAATTAAAATGGTATGTAAAAATGAATTAAATTTCTCAGGGCAGTAAAATTAGCTAACTAGGTGTTTCTGTATTTCTTACTTAGACTTTTGGATACTTTAAGCAAACCCTCTCTTACTACTTTTGCCCACTGTTTCAGCTGCTTCTTTTATGATCAAAAGGATAATTAAAGAACATGGGCTTTAAAATGAAAATTAAAACAATAATAATATTTTTCACTTATTTTTCCAACCAGGTGAAAGCTAAGTGTTACTGCTGTTGAAGGTGGAAAGGAGGAGAATCGAGGACTATTTGTAATGACGAAAACTATGCAGTCATGGAAAAAAGAGTCAGGGTGCAGAAGCATCTCAATGAAAAGGTGCAGCTTTAGTTAAAGTGGTGCCTTGTGATGACAGGAGATGTGCTGAGTGATGCGCAATGAGCATGTTCCCACTGCGAAATTCTGAAGAGGGAATTAGAGACTGTGGCAGATTTTTTAAATCCTTATAATTTTTCAACCTTACAAATCACCTTGCCCAATGTTTAATTTGAAAATGTGGAAACTAAGAAGCAGGTGGGTTAAATACTATGTCCCAATCCACACTATGAGACTGTGGAAGAGCCAGAATGGGGACCAAGTGCCTTGATTCCCAATCCAGTGTCCTGCTCTGCCATGCCACCCTCGCTGGCTGGCAGGGGAAGCAGGCACACATGATCATTCATAACACAACAACAGTAAGTGACCTCGGTACCTTAGAAATCTTCCCAAATCTTCCTTGCTACATCGGGACCATGAAACATCACCAAGGTTTTGTCCTTTAATCCATTCACCAGACATGATATGAAGACCGTCAGCACATGACGGGTGGTCATTGTCATGATTAATGCCCATGCTGATTCGAAATATAATTAAAATTTTAAAATTATATTAGATAAGTATTTTTCGCTTTTTTAAAACTGCAATTAAATAACAGCTAAAGGCTTACAATAATGGGAGAGAAATTTGCTATAAAGTTCAAAATAAAATCAGATTTCAGATTGATTTTTTTTAAATGTTGTTATATTTCTATTTAGTAAAAACCATTTTCCCAATCAACCTAGCAAATAATATGCTTAGTTCACCTATATGGAAGTCATCTATCGATATATTTTTCACATGGTAGTTTGTATGAGACACATAGAAGTAGTAAATTCCTATTTGGCCAACTGAGATTCCTTCTCTTGACTGGAGATCCTTTATTCATACATTATATCACATCCAAACCACATTAAACTATGATGTTCACTGTGTGCTTCATTGGACCATCTTTTTCCACTCTTCAGATAACACAAACTGTCTCCGGGAAACGACGTTCATGGCCGTCTTTAGTTTTCCTATTGAATTCTGAATCTGTTTTGTTAGGTTGGAATTCCATTCTAAAAATCTGACTTAAAATGTACTAAAATAATTTTAAATTGAATATGTCTAAAAACTGCCCTTTTTTCACTGTGTTTTGATCTAGGGAATAGCCCAGCCATGGGCAAACTACGGCCTGCGGGCCGGATTTGGCCCGTTTGAAATGAATAAAACTATTGAAAAAAAAAAAGACCGTACCCTTTTATGTAATGATGTTTACTTTGAATTTATATTAGTTCACACAAACACTCCATCCATGCTTTTGTTCCGGCCCTCCGGTCCAGTTTAAGAACCCATTGTGGCCCTCGAGTCAAAAAGTTTGCCCACCCCTGGAATAGCCTTTCAGAATGAAAAATTGTGAATAACAAGAATATCTATAGTGTGCTTTAAAACACTAATAAAAGAATTATGATAGAAGTTGCTAAGGAAAAAGACAAGTAGACTACATTTTCTCAAATAAAAAAATTCTCAAGACTATCAAACTATATTTTCATTAAGATAAATTAAGAATTTAAATAAAAATTATTATACTCAATATATTTTGAAAGAAAATTCTATAGATGGAATTAATTAATGAATAAGAATAATGGAGTAACAAGTTCACTATGTTTCCTATCTTTGAAGACTATAAAAATTATAGCCTAAATGAAACTAAAAACACTTCACTGAGTATCATTTTTTCACTTTTAGTGTTAAAAAATTAGCTATATGATGAATCACATTTACCTTTCCTAGTCTAATTAATGTCTTTAAATAGGGCCTGTATCAACACACATTAATAGGATGATTAATAGAGAGAATAAGAAGATGTGTGTTTCTCATACTTTGAAAACAAAGAGGAAAAATAAGAGATGCTGTCAAGCAGGTATGGGCCAGCTCAGTTACTAGGGGTAGAGGGAAAAATGTTGGAGTTAGAGATTTGAATTCTATATCTTCCTTATTCATGTGAACAGAGGCAAGTTAAATAATAATAATAAAAAAATGTGCCTCTGTTTTCTCATCTGTTTAAAATACTTTACTGACTGGCTGTGACGTTTGCACGGGGATGATGTACAATGCCTGGCACAGCACTGGATTATAGTAGGAATTCATAACTATTCTTTTTATTGGGGCAGTAAATCAGAGAAATACATCTTATTGTTTGAATTTGTCGAAAAACACAAAGCGATAAACCTCATTAAAGATAATCATTAAAGGTAATCGGTTGGATTTGCTGACTTTGGTGAAAGTTGTGGACTTAAGGAAAACCAAGAACATAAGGACAAGAATTTACTTTGTTCCAATGTTAAATTAAAACAAGAAATTGCAAATATGGCACCATCTCTTGGGTGGATAAAGATCCTCAGTGCATTTCTAACTGTACGGTTCTGACCCAGCCCCTGCCAGCACCGCTGTCCCCTCCACCACAGAGCCCAGCCAAGCGGTGTCGCTGGGTGACTCTCTCTCATATCAACGGGCACTGGCCACACGGAACACGCTCAGCCCCTCCATCGGTGGTGTGCAGTCCTCTGAACCATACACAAATACTCTTATTTTTGAAAGACAATTGATCTTTCTCAGAAATAATAAAACTTCTTAAATGATGTGTCCTTTTGAGAGAAGAAGAGGAACTGCTCCCAAGATTTGGCAATTTGGACATTCTCCCGCAGCAGTGTAATGCGATTTTCTAAATTGGGAAGATTACAAGTTCTCATCCAGATGAGATTTTCCTTTTGGGATCTTGATTCTCATGTAAGAAATTAGCTACAGCCACGGAGAGAGCTGGTGATTCAAGCATTGTTTACCATTAGTTAAATTTTCCTAAAGCTATTTAACTTGTAACAAAAAAGATTATCATTAAATTGGGACAGGGCTTTTTACCACGCATCTGGACCTGTCATCAGGAGACATTGCTTAGTCCTGATTCTACGCATTTGAAATAAGACAATTAATTGTGAACCTTTATCTGTTCCAGCCACTATATTAATCATTTACAATGATGATATCATTTACTCCTCACAGTATTCTCATAATGTTTCCATTATCATGACTTCTATCTCACAGAAGAGGAAGGCACTGAGGTTAATTAATAGTGGAGCTGTGACTCAGACCCAGGCAGTCTGAAGGTCAAGTTGAGAGACCTCTAAACCACCAAAATTAGAGATTTTTTTTTTTAAAAAAAAAGAGGAGGTGCTTCTCTTTCTGGATCAAAACTCTCCATTAGTGCGAATGATTTATTGTTTTATATTACAAATGTCTCCTCTCTGGTAGCAGAAATGCACGTACAGTCCCACAACCAAGTTGTATGCATCTCGAAGTGAGACATTAGCAACACTTCTCCTCACACTGTGCGACTGAGCTACATTTTAATAATCTCAGTTTAAATTCATTTTGACAAAGAGCCTTGGGCAAATAAACTCTCCACTAACATTGTACATGGTTGTCAAGTCAACTGAAAAAATATTTTTATCTTATAAAACTTCTCAACTTGTTTAAAACTCCCTGCCAGGCAGTTGTGTGATGTCCTGCGGAAAGCTGGAGGGAGAGGCACTCGGATTGAGAAGATGGCCCCTTGGACGGGTAAAGAGCTACAGAAGAGAACATATATAAATCCACTCACACTTTTTGGATAATTTTTAAAAGATCAATATTTTAAAAGAGTAAGTTTGTGTTGAACACATTAACATTTCATCATGATGCATTATTTCCCACTAAAAGCCACATATGATATGGAAGAATCAATTTTAAAAAGAAACTATAGCAATATCTAACTGGAAGTGGACTGTATTTCCACAAAATCACATTTAATTTCATACAATTCATTGGCTATATCTGATTTGATGTAAGTCCACTGCTGTGTGTTCATGGAAAAAAGACTAACATTTAAAAATACAAGATATTTTCATTACTTTTCATATTTTATTTCAATTATTTCAACTTGCACAAAACAATTAAATATGTACCCCTATTGCAAGTCAAAAGCCAATTAAAAGCAAGTTAGCAACAAGGTAAAAAAAATTAGAGGTTAATTTAAAAAGAGATACAAAAAGATTCCTTTTTGCTTTGCTGTATATTATGTAACAGGCTTATCTAGCAATTCAACAAACACTTGAGAACCCACTATATGCTGGGTACACAGCTGGAGTCATGAAAATGAATAAGATCCAGTTCTTACCCTTAAGCAGCTAATAAATGCCTGCATCCTGTTAGTTCTACATTCCTGAAAACTCTCCTCTCTTCCCTCCCTTCACACTACTACTACTGTCAACCCTGACAAGTGCTAATTCTCTTCACTCCTGGATTGCAATGTCTACTTCACTGACCTCCTGCCCCCTAACTCTTTACATTGCTTTAATTACTTTAGTTTCTTAGAAATACATTAAGACACAAACTAGTTTCCTAGGCAAAATCTTTTCATTTTCCTTGACAAGCAATTTACTGAAAATGTGAACTGTGTGCATCAGAATCTGAGGGCGTGATGATGTTGGGTTAGTGACAATGCAGGTTCCTGGGCCTTACTCCAACTGATTGCAAGAGAATATTTAGAGATAAGGCCCAAGAAACTATGTTAACACATTTTATAGACGATTCTTACTTAAAATTCAGAGAACCAATGGACTAAGAGAAAGAGAGAGACAGAGAAACATCAACTGATTGTTCCTGCAAGTGACCCTACCAGGGGCCATTGAAACCACAACCTAGGTATGTGCCCTGGCCAGGAATCGAACCCACAACCTTTTGGTGTACTGGATGATGGTCCGGCCAACTGAACCAATTGGATGAACCAATGATCTTCTTATCCTGTTTTTCAAACAAATTGCAAACTGACTTCAATCTGATTTTCACAGGAACAGTTCATTCCAGCCTACCTTTTACAGTGCTTTCCTTTCAGAATGCTTTCCCCAGCTTATCTGTGTTTATAAATTCAACTCAATTTTAACACCATCTTCCTGCATAAAGGACGCTTCAAAAATCCTAGCGTATATTTCTCACAATCCTAAACTTCTGTGCCCTTCAAATATATGGCAAGTAAGATATATCAGAACTACCTTCTATTTCTGGTGAATTTTAAGTGATATATATAAACTATCATCACCTAGAATTTGTGTTCAGAGACCAAGAACTGTCATATTTTCTTTTTAATTCCTTGAATCTACCTAATTAAATAAATGTCTACAGACAATACAAGTAAACATTCTGTAAATGTGATGAAAAGTTGAAACTAATGTGGCTTCTTACTAGCTTAGAGAAACCGTAGCCTGAGAAGTCTACAGATATTCTGCTCAATCAAGGTTGCTTGCCTTACTCTAGAACAGGGGTGGGGAACATCTGGCCCGCAGGCCACAAATACGGCCCACGAAATCATTTGGTCTGGTCCTGCCAAGGCAACTGCAGGCGGGACTTCAAATTCAATAAATCTAGGAGCTTTTTTCATAGCAACATGCATTTACATGAAGTGAATTATATTAAGCAAATGGTATTATAAGTATACAAATGGCCCTTGGCAGGAGAAAGGTTCCCCACCCCTGCTCTAGAGCATACATTTACCAAGATATATTAGAGAAATGCAAACAGACCAATTCTTGTAAGGTTACTCTTTAGCTGGGTGATTTTTCCCTCTTCTATGATAGCATGGCATCCAAACCTACATTTGAAGAGAACCTCGTGTGGGAGTGCAGCCACATCTATACTGGCTCAAGTCCCACTATCACTATTAACTTGGACAAACTCCTTATAACTATAACTGGTATCATGGTCTAAATAAAGTATCAAATACAAACGCTATATTCGTGATCTATAAGACTCTCCATAATAAGCTCACTTGCCTGTCAATCCAATAAGAATTCAGAAGGATATTAAATCACTCCTTGAATGTACGGCCATTGGAGGCTGAAAAGCTCAATTTTACATAAAAGTATTCGTAAAAAATTATAATATGACTAATTATTCTTATTATTCATTCACCCTGTATTATGTCTTAACAACTGCGCCATGCAATTAGGGCATTACCAATCTAATAAAGAACCTTGAAAGGAAAATGTATCCAAATTTTAGGGATGAAGAAAATTAGTTTAGACAGATGGATTTGCCTAACATTCAATTCAGTGAATAGCTGGAACAAGAATTCAGGTCCATTTCCCTAATACACTTTCTCTCTCATCTGCCCAATGAGTAGTTTCTAACACTAATTGAGGCATGTGTGTTAGAAGAAGATACTTGTGACTTCTGCCATACGGAATTCTAAGAGTAAGATGTGGGGGCAGGAAATTTACATGTAGCCATTCCCCATTTCAGTAGGTTAAGGAGCATTATAACAGAATAAGTAATTTTGAACATTTTAAGGAGCAATGGATTTCCAGAGGTAAGAGTATATTTATTTTTATTTACTTACAGCAATCTGTTATTATTTCCTATTTTCCCACCCTAATAATCCTAGATGAGGAGGCATGGCCTTTATCCTCATTTCTTATTTACTTCTTACGGTCTGTCTACTCTCCATTTACTTACAGCAATCTGTTATTATTTCCTATTTTCCTAATAATCCTAATAATCCTAGATGAGGAGGCATTGCCTTTATCCTCATTTCTTATTTACTTCTCATGGTCTGTCTACTCTCCATTCAGAATATATCTTCTAGTAGATCTATTGATGCATATCAATGCAAAATAAAAGGCAAATATTTTATTCTCTTCTAAAAAGTACTCCTTCAGCAAGCTGAGACGAGCCAAATTTATGTTTGGCAGGATGCCTCCTAGGGCATATGCTAGCTTCTTATTGAATTAGCAGAATTTTAGATTCAACGGTCCTATTGCTAAAACTGCTGGATTTGGCCCTTCAAAACCCATGATGTCAGGACTTACATGAATTAATTGGATAGGACCTTGCAACCAGACTTCAAAGTAGACTTATAATAACCAATACGTAGTTTAACTATTTTATTTCCACAGCTTATTTTATATTGGAATTCCAAATAGCATGTACCAAAAAGGAAAAATATTTAACCATAGTTATTTGTATAGTCATGTTTTCTTTTACTCAGTCAGGCAATTGCATTCTTTGACAAACAAATTCCTCTTCTCTTCTTCTAGAATTCAATTACCTTCTACTCTGTATCTCCAGATGATTGTCCAAAAGATAAATATTTTGTACAGCAAATGTTCATTCATTCACACAACAAATGTTTTAGTGTCTATAATGTACAATGCACTCAATTTCATGCCGAGAAAAAATGTATTAGACAGAAATCCTGTTTTCAGAGAGATTGCTATCTAGTAGGGTGTGTGGGAGAGTGTGTGTGTGTGTGTGTGTGTGTGTGTGTGTGAAGATAGCAGTATAAATCAGTACATATTACAAACTAAGTGGTGAGTGATATTTATAATAAACAGTGCAAATTTAAAAAGAAAATATATTTCCAGCCGAACTTTCAGTTCTAAGTTCCCGAGAGTGACAGCATTTATGTTGGTTGTTAATGTGAGTAGAACTGAAAGAAGGGCCTGGAGTTGGGATAAGCAAACGCATTAATGAAGACAAAAAATTTGAAAATTATGGACTGTTTCCATTCATGAAATAGAGAAGTGGGTTACAAAGTCAGAAAGGTAGACTGGGACCACTCTATAAAAGTTAAGAGCCTAAGGGTAAGGAATTTGGAATTCATTCATTAGATAGTAAAGGGCAATAAGGATTTCTAAACTGAAGATGAGGACCAGGAGGACCACGAATGTGTGAGATAGATCAGAAAGATGACATGCAAGGCAAGGAGACCAGTGAGGTAGATACTGCAATAGTCCAAACCTGGAGCAATGACAGGAGAAGGAATGGATAGATGAGATAGCTATTTCAGATGAAGAGTGAAGAGAATGTGGCAACTGATTATGGAAAGAATTAGGGGAAGAAAGAGTTAAACATGTTTCAGATGTCTCAACTAAAGAAATGGTAACATTATTGGTGCCAATCACAGAAATGCAGGTGTCTAAAGATGCAAACTTATAACCTAGCCCTTGGTTCTATCCTTGGCACAGTATCCTGCAGAGTACATGAGTAAATCTCATTGATTTCAAAGGCTTATTAGTCATAGACATATATTCTTTAGTATATTTTTATTGATTTCAGAGAGGGAGGGAGAGGGAGAGAGAGATAGAAATTAATGACGAGAGAGAATCATTGATCAGCTGCCTCCCACAATCGATCGAGCCCATAACCCAGGCATGTGTACTGACTAGGAATCAAACCATGACCTCTTAGTTCATAGGTCGACACTCAACCACTGAACCACACCGGCCGGGCCATATATATTCTTGGTACTCTGGCATAAAACTTTAGCAGGTGTCCCAAATATATATTGCCTTCAAGGAGCTAACTTTGCATATTTATTACCTCATTAGCCTCTCCGTTTAAAAAACAACAACTCCTGAATTGCCAATTTAGTGGAAAAGCCATGTCCCTGTGCTAAAGTTTAATAATATATATATTAATAATGCATATTCCCCCCAGTTCAAAAAGCAAAATAAAACCCTAAAACACGTGTTTTGCTCATATCAAAAAATGCTGTATGTTGTTATGACATGCTTTGTTAAGAGATTTCCCCTAACGTATAAAATTTTCTCCACTCAACATCTCTAAAAAGTAGGCAATCTAATTATCATATGAGATTCTCAGTGAATAAATTGTGTATGTTTAACGCAGTTTCTTTTCATTTTTAAAAATACAGAAATCTGCTAGAGCAGTGGTTCTCAACCTTCCTAATGCCGCGACCCTTTAATACAGTTCCTCATGTTGTGGTGACCCCCAATTTCATTGTCACAAATTGAACATAATTAACGCATAGTGATTAATCACAAAAACAATATGTAATTATATATGTATTTTCCGATGGTCTTGGGCGGCCCCTGTGAAACGGTCGTTCGACCCCCCAAAAGGGGTCGCGACCCACAGGTTGAGAACCGCTGTGCTAGAGCTTTTTCATTTTCCAGACACCGTTACAAGTATAAATTCTTATAAATGTGCTAATGTCAAATTACAAAACCATGTCATGTATTGATTTCAAGACAAACAATTCTGTCCACAACTTTATGCCCATAGAATGAATTATTTCAAGAATATGACATATTTTAAAAGGGCACTTTTTATAGTTAGGAAAAGAAAGTTGTGAGCCATCAGATACTAAATGATCTGAAAATAAAGTTTTAATAATGTAAAATAGTGACCATTTTTAAGTCCTTATAATTATTGGTTATTTTTACATAATGGGGCTAAATTTAGCAAATCAGAAAAAGATGAGATGTCTAATCACTCTAGTAAACAAAGAAACACAAATATCAATTAAGTTATAATTTAAAATGTGCTATACTCAAGCTGGCAAAATGAGCTGAAACTAGTCAAAACCAGGCCTCTATTTAAATTTGGATAACTATTGCCAGATGGCCTCCAAAAATAGTGCCCCACTTTATACTCCTCTCAAAAATGTAATATGTTTTCCCACACATTCCAACACTTTTCATTCACTTTACACTATTATCAAAACATCACTTAACAGCTATTTATTGGGCACATATGAAAGGTGTTAGAGATACAATGCTAAATGACAACAACAACGCACAACACAAACAAGACACAGCCTCTGTCCTCAGGAAGCACAATCCGATCAGACATCAAATAACCAACCACACAAATAACGTAAAGCAGCATCTGTGAAAAGATTAGAAACAGAAACGACATAGGACCTCTAACAGCACACATTAAGGGATTTCGCCTACCCATGGAGCACTTCGCTGGAAAAACGATCTAAGGAAGAGTAAAAAAATGAGGGGAAAGAGCAGGAAGTTTTCTTGCCAAGGGAAGCAAATGGTCCTTATAGCGGGAGTAAGGATGGATTCATCTGTACAGATTTATGTAATCTGAGAGGTGAAAGTAGAATTGCTTTGTGGTCTGAACTGGCACTCTATGAATGATGCTAAAATTATTTTATATAAGCCCTGGATACATCTCTATGAGTTGTGTGGTTTATATTCTTTGCCATTTTTCAAATGGGACTTTGGTCATTTGTATATTGATTTGTAAGAGCTCTTTTTATATTAAGGAAAATATTACTTTGTCATATGTTGCAAATACTTTCACTGCTAGTGGTGTATCTTCTGGTTATTGTATTTTTCCTGATTATTTAATTTTGAGTTGTTAAATTTATGACTTGTCCTTAAATGTTTATAGATTTCATATCGAGAATAGACATTCCCTATTAGACTAAAAAAGAAAGAAAAAAGCCAACAAAACAAAATATCTCAATGTACAGAATCATTTTGGTGTGTTCTGATGTAATGTCTAAGGTACAGAATCAAATTCCTATGACTTTTGTTACTGATTCATTTCCTCCACTAATGATCATAGGTGCGGCTTTAGTGTATCCTGCATGTCCACGGCACTTCCTGCTTATGAATGGAATTCTTTTTACTCTTCTATTGGCTTCCTTGCATATTCAAGCGTAAGCACAAACTGCTTTGTGTACTATGGAAGGTAGTATCTGATAACACTCACTCTTCTCCTCCCACCATTTCTTTTTTTTTTTTATAAGGAATTTCTTATGTTGATTTTTACATATGGACTCTATAATCAGTAAGTCTAATAAAAAAAGAAATGAAAATTCTATTTGCATTTTGGGGCAGATCACATTACATTTATATATAGATAATTGTCATTTTATAATATTGACTGTTCCTATTCCAAACCAGGAAATGTCTTTCCATTTATTTAAACCACTTTTATGACTCTCTGTGTAGTTATAAATTCTTCTTTTTATAAGTTTTGTACATTCCTCTGTAAGTATATTCCTAGGTATTTTATCTTTTAAATTTTTATTTTATTTTTTGCTATCGTTAATATACATTTATTGTATTTTCTTTCTTAAGAGTTTTCAAGTGGCTGTTGTTTATGCCTTGGGAAGCAAAAATTTTTATGTAGTTTTGTAACAGGCCAATAAAACATTTTTATTATTATAATAGGTATTTTTCAGATTGCCTTGAGTTTTCCAATTACACAAATAATGCTCATTTTGCCACGCCTTTCTAGTTTTATTTTCATTCTAAAAATATGAAATATTTTCATAAAAACAAATATGTTATGACGTGTTTATACATACTATAGATGTATGTGTCTATGTGTGTGTTATGCAATCTAATATAACTTACGTATTAAAGGAAACATCACATAAATAAGAAATTTGGACAAGACCAATTCTGAGATCCATGTCAGACTTCTCTATCAGATCTCATTCCTCTGTCTTCTAAAACAGGACTCACACAAAGTGTGCTGTTTTAGAAATCATTTCAACCCTGAAGTCCTAAAGATAGCCTCAGATGTTTCCTCTTAAAAGTGTTAACTGTGATTTATCACTCTTTATTTTACCTGAAGTTGATTTTTAGGAATGATATGAAGAAGGTATTTAATTTCATTATTATACATGTGGAAAACCAGGTGCACCATCACATATTTCTGAATAGTCAACTACCTCTACTGGTCTGCAATGGCACCACGGTTAGCCCTCAGATTTCCATATATAACACTCACCTTATTCACACTCTGCATTTTATTCTTTTGCTCTAACTCTCTATATCTGCATAAATGTCGAAATGTCTTAACTACCATAGTTTCATGATAGTCCTTGATCTCCATAATAGTCCAAGATTCACAGAGGATTCTCCTCCCCGTCTTCCTCTGTCTTTGCCTCCATCTTCATCTATTCCTTTTCCAATAATATTTTGGCTATTTTGGGGCAATTTGCATCTATATATAAATTTTGAAAATACTTTGCCAACTTCCATAAGAGAAGCTGTGATGGTATATTTATTGCAATTTCCAGGAACCTCAAGTTTCCAGGAACCTCAAGTCATTTTTTAAGTTTTTTAAAAATATACTTCTATTGATTTTAGAGAGGAAAGGAGAGGGAGAGGGAATGAGGAGAGAGAAAGAGAGAGAGAGAGAGAGAGAGAGAGAGAGAAACATCAATGAGGTGCCTGAGCCTGAAACCTAGGTAGATGCCCTGACCAGGAATCGAACCCATGACCTTTCAGTGTACGGGATCATGCTCAATCAACTGAGCGATACCAGCCAGGGATAATTTAATGCATTTCAATAAGGGAATAGAGCTTCCTATATTTTGTTGGATTTATTCCTAAGTACTTTGTGTTTTCTATTTACTAGAGTAAATAATATCTTTTTAAAGTGATATTTTGGATTTTTGTACTGACATTTGATTTTTGTATATTTATCTTCTATCCAATAATCTTACTAAACTCATCAATTAATTCCATACTTTACTTGTACATTCTATCATGTTTTATGTAGGCAATCATATCATTTGCAAATTAAAACACCTTTGTCTTCCACTCTCATCCTACACTTTTTATTTTTTCTGTCATGCTGTATTTCTTTGGGCTCCCAGTACATAACAGTAGTAGGTATAGTGAGACCCTTGTTTTTTTCTTAACTTTGTAAAAGCAATTTCACCATTAAGAATGATGTTTCCCATTAACTTTGGTAAATATATGAGTAAATTTTATTTTATTGGACTTTTTCTGTATCTACTGAGATGCTGTAGTTTTTACCTTTAATCTTTTAGTGTGGGGATTAAGATTTTAAAATAATAAATATGTGACATTTGTTATCCTGATATAAAAGGCAACTCTGGTCCCTTATATTACCTTTGTTTATTAATACATTGCTATTTTACTTGAAAAAGGTCTTCTTGACATTTCTATATCATTTTCAGATAAAAACTGCTGTAATTTTTCTTCTCATAATTGTCCTTTTCTAATTTCTATATTGCATTAATACTAGCCTCAAATAATGAGTTGGGGAATGTTCTGTCATTTTCTAGAAAAATTAGATTAATATCAGTATTATTTATCTCTAAACCGATTCCTATGTCTAAATCCGGTGTTTTCTTTGGGAAAGTGCTGATTCAATTTCTTCAATCATAGAGCTTTATGTTCTCAGATTTTCTTAGAATTTTTTATTTAATTTGTTGTTATATTTTCTTCATCCAAAGATATTCTTTTTTAAAACTGATTTGAGAGAATATTTGTTGTTATATTTTCTTCATCCAAAGATATGCTTTTTTAAAACTAATTTGAGAGAAAGAGAGAAAGAGAAAAAGAGAAAAAGAGAAAAAGGGAGGGAGGGAGGGAGGGAGGGAGGGAGGAAGGAAGGAAGGAAGGAAGGAAGGAAGGAAGGAAGGAAGGAAGGAAGGAAGGAAAAACATTTACATTGATGCAAGAGAGAAACATAGATCAGTTGCCTCCTGTACTTGCCCTAACTGGGGATTCAAAACCTCAACTTAGGTATGTACCCTGACAGGGAATTGAACCCCCTACCTTTTGGTGTATGGGAGGATGCATCAGCCAGGGATCCCCTGTTCTTAATTTGTTGCCATGAAAATATTTCGTATATTAGTATCTTTTCAATATCTTTGTCATCTGTATTATGCCTCCTTTGCTCATTTCTAATATGGTTGAATTGTGAACTTTTTTTATCGATCTTATATTTGTCAATTTTATTTACATTTTAACAGATCTAATTTTAGCTTTGGTCTTCAATTTTATTGCATTTTTCTTTTATTGTTTCCTACTCTTTGTGATTTCTTCCTTTTGCTTTTTGTTGTTATTTTTCTAACTTCTTAATTTGAAAACTTCAGTCATTAGCTAAAATGAATAATTAACTTTACCCAATATTAAAAGGATTATTTTACTTTTGGTTGGAACTCACAAGAAGGACTAAAATATTTGTGGCCCTAAAGAAAAGAGGATATGACATGTATAATAGATATAATATATAGAGAACAAAAAAGAAAAATATACCACATATATATTACATATATATGTGGTATATATTTATATAACAAAACAATTTCAAACACCCACAAAATATTTGTACAAAAGAACAACTTACTATTTGCAATGGATTGCATCCAGGATTTGTGTCTAAAAGTTCTTCACAAATATATGAGGACAGAAATACATGATTCAAGAACAGACCACCTTTCACGCTAAAATTAAAAGATTACTCTTTAATCAAATGTGACTTCCTATGCAGCACTGACTTAATGTGTCATGTGATAGGGTTACTGAGTGTGGTCTGTGCCCTGGCTGCCATTAGGTGAACTCTTTTTTACGGAAATATAGCATCTGCATTCTGGCATAGTTCCTTATCACATCACAACCATATTTTGAATAGCAAGGTCATTTACTGAGCAATTACTGAGAAAATAAAATTTAATGGCAAGAACTTCACTACATACACTATAGCAAATTCTAGATGTTAAATGGCTAGAAGGAAAGGAGAGAGAAGAAAATACAAAACAACTGGACAAAAATGTGTTCCCCTAATTTTATAATGAAGAAGCCCTTCTAATCGCAAAAAGCTATAGAAGGCTAACCGGTTTGGCTCAGTGGATAGAGCATTGGCCTGCGGACTCAAGGGTCCCAGGTTCGATTCCCGTCAAAGGCATGTACCTTGGTTGCGGGCACATCCCCAGTAGGGGGCGTGCAAGAGGCAGCTGATCGATGTTTCTCTCTCTCATCGATGTTTCTAACTATCTCTCTCCCTCTCTGTAAAAAAATCAATAAAATATATTTTTTAAAAAAGCTATAGAAGGAATAATAAAAGAAAATATGGGATTTGACTACTAAAAATATCTATTGGTCAAAAACATTAAAAAACAAGATTAAATTAACTAAGAGGAAATCTTAAGAATATATTTGATGAAAAAGTATGTCCTTCATACCAAACAAAAAATGCTAAAAAAATTAATCTCTATTAACTTCAGTTTCCTCATCTGTAAAAAGACAATAACAATACTTAGCTCAAGATTTTCATGAGATTGGATTAGATAAGGACACCCAGTATTTAGTGCAATGCCTGCTGATAGCAGGAGACATTATTTTTGCTAGACAGCCTTTAACAACCTAACAAATATATTTTAAGACTTCAAAATTACTGTGTAAGTGTGCGGTAAAGAGTTAACTCCACGAGTTTGGGTGGTCCAAAACCTCCACATTCCAAAGAAAGGTCTGGTCCTTGCTTGGCCCTGGTAGGTAACCTTTAAGCTTCTGGATATCCTGCCTGGTAGGACTATCTTTGTTTATGTGGTTAGTTTATACAAGCAATGTCACTTGAAGGGAGGACTTGAGCCAACTTGACCTCTGAGGCGGATGGAGACTGAAGGCCTGCCTTGTGGGTGGTCAGCCAGGCCTACATGACCAAACTCTCGTAAAAACCCGAGATACCAGGCTCAGGTTGGCCTCTCCGGTTGGCAATCCTCTGTGCATGTTTTCACACACTGTGGCTGGGAGCGTTTAGCACTGTCTGTACAAATGCACTGGGCAAGGGCAAGTAGAAGCTTGTGCCAGGTGTCTCCTGGGCCCTGCCCCGTGCCTTTTTCCTTTGCTGATTTCTATCTACATCTTTTCGCTATAATAAACCATAATTATGAGTTAAACTGATTTGCTGAGTTTTGTGAGTCCTTTAGTAAATCATGGAACCTCAGGGTGATCTTGGGGACATTCTCCTCCAACACCATAATCCAACTAACTGCAATTAATATATTAATAACAAATTGTGGCTTAAAATCAAAGGAAAATTTCTTTCTCCAACAAATTGCTGCTCATCAAGATCACATAAAATGTAGTGAGTGTGTATATGTATGCACTCAACAAACCCTGTCAAATTCATGAATATTTTAATTTATAGAAAAAGTTTTAGTCCTTATCAGAGTAAATCAATGAAGATCTCATTCCTATTTCATAAATATAAAAACACTCAATACCAAATAAAATATTCCATTCTTGAAATTTTGGGTTCCAAGAAAAATAATCACTTCCCAAACCTATTGTTTAAAAAGAAAAATAATTTTGAAAGGGAAACATAAAACATTGGCAAAAATCATTTATTTCTGCCCTAGCCAGTTTGGTTCAATGCATAGAGCATTGGACCACGGACTGAAATATCTCCAGTTCCATTCCAGTCAAGGGCATGCACCTCAATCCCCTGCCCAAGCTGGGGTACTTGCAAGAGGCAACCACTCGATGTGCCTTTCTCAAATCTAAGCTTCTCTCTCTATCTCTCCCTCTCCATTTCACTTTGTCTAGAAAATCAACGGAAAATATTCTCAAGTGAGGGTTAACCACAACAACAAAAATCACTTATTTCTCTTCTGTTGCTATGATTCTAACTTACATTTTTAATATAACTTCATATAAGGTATTTTAAATTGATAAATTCCAAAGAGAAAAATTTGATACATTTTTGCTGACATTATTTAAGATTCCTTTGAAAAAGTAAAAGAAGGATTTTTTTGTTTTCTTTGATAACTCAAATTCTCACCCCTTAGTGGCCCATATTGATGTTTCCCATATTGATTTTCCCAGCTATATATGGTGTTGCTCTGGGAATTTCTAGAAATGAAATTCAAGGCAACAAACAATGAATTTAGAAATATTTCATGTGTGATTATATAGGTATCCTTGAATTGACAAGTTTAAATGGAATCATTCTGCCATTTTAAAATTATGGATGCAGAATTATATGATCCATTTTTCTGAGCCATATAGGGAACTAGAGGGGAAGAAATAATAACAAAACAAAAAACAAAAAGGGAAAGAAATCCTAAAAGAAAGAAACCAAGAATTTAACAGTTTTACTTAAGGAATTAACTCTTAATTACACCTCTAATTAAAAGAGCCCCACATTTGTCCCATTTTCTGATTAATGCCATAAGTATTTAGTTATCTTTTTTCTCTTCAAAAATAGATGATAGAAGATAGATAGGTAAGTAGGTAGGTAGATAGATAGATAGATACATAGATACACAGATGATAGATAGAGAGATAGATGATAGAAGATAGATAAAATTGTTTTTTGAATATTCAATACTGGCATCTTTCTAAATCAAAAGAGCTCGCCCAGCCGGCATGGATCAGTGGTTGAGCATCCACTTTTGAACCAGGAAACCAGAAGATGGTGGTTTGAGTCGTGGTCAAGGCACATGCCCAGGATGTGAGCTCCATCCCCAGCAGGGGTTGTGTAGCAGGAGGCAGTCAATCAATGATTCTCTCCAATCACTGATATTTCTATCTCTCTCCTGCTCCCTTCTTCTCTGAAATCAATAAAAATGTATTTTAAAAAATAAAACAAAAGAGCTCAATTGATATGTTTGTGTGGGTGTATACACAGGATTCATAGATATAATGATCTAACATCTATGGAAGCTTTTCCTATGTGAGAGGATATATATATATTTTTTCCTTTTTGAGAGGATATATAAAATATATATATATATATATTAACATTCTCCTTTCTTTTTTTCCATGTTTTAAACACTTTTTAAATTAAATTTATTGGGGTGACATCTATAATAATAAAAGTGTAATATGCTAATTAGACCAGACGACCTTCCAGACGAAGCCGGGGCTGCGAGGGAAGCCTGGGTCCCGGGTGCCTGCTGGCGCCCGGAAGGAAGCCCAGGTCCCGGATGCCAGAGGGAAGGCCTCTAGTTGGTTAATAAGATTACACAGGTTTCTGTGTAAATCATGTACAGGTTTCAAATGTACATTTCTATGATACATGACCTGTATATTGCATTGTGTGCTGACCACCCAAAGTCAAATCTTCTATCACCATATGTTTGACCCCCTTTGCCCTTTACCCTCCCTGGTGGTCTAGTGGCTAGAATTCGGTGCTTTCACCCACATTTTTCTTTCATTGTGCATTATGTCTTACATTGAATTTATGTAGATGAACTCCCTCCTGCTTATTTCTTTATAAAGATACCATTATTCTCACTGCTATTGTCTCCTAATATCTAGCATCAAGAAAGCACTAGTCTCGCCCAGCCAGTGTGGCTCAGTGGCTGAGGGTCGACCCATGAAACAAGATGTCATGAGTGTAATTCTCGGTCAAAGCACATGCCTGGGTTGCTGGCTTGATCCCGGGAGGGGGGCAGGCATTCAGGAGGCAGCCAATCAATCTTTCTCTCTCGTTGATGTTTCTATCTCTCTATCCCTCTCCCTTCCTCGCTCTCTAAAAATCAATAAAAACATATTTTAAAAAAGCACTAATCTCTACTTTAAGACAAATACCCGCTTCCTAGTAAGGAGAACTTTTAGCAATGAAGTAGCTCAACATATATCCCATGTCCTGGTCTTAATCCATCAAGCATTACACATACCTTTGGCACATCTCTATTGATTTTGGGTACAGTTCTATAAAAGTCAAGTAAAATAATATTTTACTACCATTTTAGTCATTCCAACCTGAGTTCCTGGTCATAAAGCAATGTTTCTACTACATAAAGTTGAAGTGGCCTTTCCTTAAATCATATCATTTAGTTTTGTGTTTAAGTAGCTGTAGGTTCTTGACCAAGCCTTACATGTTAATAAAGTAACATGTGTTGTGGCTGGTTCCTTTAATACATTTAAGAATACAACAGCGAGTGAATAAAGTAATTTTACATATCTGTTTTTAAAAAGTAAAATAACTTTTGAAAGTAAACCTACTATTCAGGGTACTTGACAAAATCATTTAACATCTGTGGTATAAAAATGTATTCAGATTGCTTGTATATCAAGCTGTTAATGCCTGGCTTAATAGTGAAAATTATAATTATTCAGAAACATGCCTTTAATATATAAGAATTATATTTATGATTCATTTGCATTTATTGCCTTAAAATTTTTTAATGATACCTTTTTTCTTGCCTTTAAACATTATTCTCAGTATTTACATTCTAATGATGCACATGGTTTTTCTTGGTACGATTAAACTAAAATATCTTTAAATTATAAAAACTGTTTTGGAATTAAAATTCTAAATCCTATCATATGTGGGACGCAATACTAAATGAGGTTATTGCATTGCATATTAAAGTCTATCTCCTTTTTTTTCTTTTCTGAATAACAAACTTGCATTCTAGAGCACTCAACTGAACACTCAAAGCATATCTACACATTTAAATAGTCACATCAAAAATTGATCACCATTGACAATGTCTTGGACTAGGTTATAAGCACACAGGTATGTTCAATTTTTGATAGTTCACTGAGCTGTATAATTATGTCTTGATTATTTTCCTATACTTCATTTACCTGATTAAAAAGGTGGGGTTTGTTTTCTTAAAATCAAACACTTATATCCTATATAAGTTGTCTTCTAAGCTTTCTTACATCAATCAAACATAACTTCACTCCCTTGTCTACATAGTCCAGGCACATGATGAAAATGAAGTGAGCTGGACATCTGATAGGAGAGTGCTGTAGCCTGCGATGAGCTAGGAAAGATGGGCCCGGTCTGCCGGGTACAGACGCTACTCAGCTCCAAGGAATGGTTGCCATATGGGACTGTGGGTCTAGGGTTGCCAAGTCTGGAATTTCAATTTTTTTATGTCAAATTTATACTTTTTAATGCTGGCAACTGTTTCACTTTTATAAACACCATCAGCCAAACTAAATATGTCTTTGACCGAATAAGCCGCCATAATGATCACCTACCTCCCTGAGAAGGACCTCACTAAATCTGAGTCCAATTAAAATACTTTTCATTTGTACTGCTGATGCTGTGACCGTGTAGGAAAGCCAACAATCAACTTTCACTCTGTATACTGAATATACTGCCTGTAAATATGTGCATAGACCTCATGACACAGATGTTATCCCCATTTTACTGATGAGTGATTTAGGGCCCAAAAGTAGCAAACAGATAACAAAGAAATTCACAATAGTATGGCCTGCGTTAGATGACTTGAGTTCAAATCCTTCCTTCAACACTTACTGTTTTTGTAACTTTGAAAAGGTAAATTAACTTCCCTAGGGCACATAGAAATGTGCCTGGCACATAGTAAGTGCTATATAAGTGTTACTATTAATAATTATTTATTGCTATTATTAATATTATCTGTAAAATGAGATGCTTTCTTTTTATTCGTTTTAAATAAACTAATTGATGTCCAGTGCTTAGATTCTGCCTGGGACATAGTTAATGTTGTTACATGTTAATTATGTATCCAGTTTAATTCTCTTTCAAATGCATTATCCCTAAACCATGAAGATTAATTCCTTTACTCTGTGTCGGACAATAATAAACATTGGTACCATTATAGACTAAAAGTATTAAACTTCTTCAAAGTATTTTACTTAGATTTTTAAATAATACACAGCTTTGTAGTGCCATGATTATTGCAATGTTTATTTCATTTGAAAATGTGTAGTGAAATCAATCATATGCCATGTAATTACTATTCTTATGAGCATTTTAATAATGTAATAAAATGTTATTCAACCTCTCAGGAATGGTTACAATATTCAGAAGACACTTTCTAAATTTAGAAGGTCTTCTCCACCTCTTCTTGTTTCCCTGATTTTTTAAAAGCTTGAGCCCAAAGGAAAAAAAACCACATATGCTCCCTGGCCAGGTGGCTCAATTTCCCATTAGAGCACATACCCAGGTTGTGGGTTAGATACCCAGTTGGTGCGTACAGGAAGCAACCGATTGGTGTATCACTCTCACATCGATGTTCTCTCTCTCCCTTCCTCTCTCTCTAAAATCAATAAAAACGTATCCTCAGGTGAGGATTAAAAAAACAAAGAAAAATGTATGCAAGTAACTCAAAAGCTCAAATTGTAAAGTTCTGCTACCACAGCCAGAATTTTTACTTACTTGTGACCCATTTCATGAGCAATTGTAAATGCAAGATTTAGACCATTGTCTTCAGCAATAATACATTTCCTCTTTTCACTACACATTCCACTCAAATAAGCTATACCTAGAAAACACAAACATTAATGATCATATTTCAGAATTAAAATGCAAATACTTATGCTAGGTACTAATAGAAGAAACAAAAAGTGAAGAAACAAAAAAATATGTCAACATTAAAATATAATATCTAGCCTTTATAAGTGGAATTTTAGGGGGAAATGCATATATATAAGTCACTCATAAACTGATTATTTAATCAATTATCCAATTCTCAAAAGGCATACTATAAAAATACATTTATAATGACCACTTTTCATTGTAATTTAAGATAAATGAACAGTAGCAACTTAGAAATGTAAACAAAAAAGCAACAGTTATGTTAAATATTTTTCAATTCTTGTGAAGAACTTAGTCTCAAAGAAATATCCTAAAATAAAATAAACTACATATAGGATATTCTTGTACTTACATTTATATTTTGAGTTAATAAATTTTGAAACTTAATATTGTGGAATACCATTTTAATTAATATGACAAAAACTATCTGTGGCCCTAGCCAGTTTGGCTCAGTGGATAGAGCGTCGGCCTGGGGACTGAAGGGTCCTGGGTTCCATTCAGGTCAAGGGCACATGCCCGAGTTGCACGCTCAATCACCAGCAGGGGGCATGCAGGAGGTAGCCGATCAACGATTCTATCTCATCATGGATGTTTCTCTCTCTCTCTCTCTCTCTCTCTCTCTCCCTTCCTCTCTGAAATCAATAAAAATATATATTTTTAAAAGAACTACCTGTGATATATGGAAAATTTATAATGTTTCCTCAAAAATTTCTTGGCTAGTAAGATGATCCAACTGAAGAGTGTATAATACTGAAATATTATTTAAGATAAAACCTCTGGCAAGATATTTGATCTTTTGGTTTAAATTATCAGTAAAGATGATAATATCTGAAATCATAACTCTTTTTCAAAGATGTATGTGCTATTTTACCAACACAGATATATCCCTGAATAAATATCATTTAACACAAGGGACTGAAATATTCTAAATGTAAATTTTACTGCATTTTCACACAATTATTTAACAAAAATTATTAAAATAATAATATCTAGCTTTATTGAATTCACTGTATTTTCTCTAATTCTCATATCCTTAAAAAACACATTTAATCTTATTTTAAAATTATTAAGGCCAGAACAGGCAAAATGATTTCCCAAATATCATGATTACTAAATATGATAGAATGAGTGTTTGAACCCAACTTTGATTTGCTCTATCAGCAAACATGCATTTTGCTTCTGATAATAATCTAGAGCAGAGTTGCCTCTAGTTAAAGATGGTTAGCTGGCTGCTTGTGAGTTTTCTCCTCCTTGCAGAAACTTAAAATATAATGGTAAGAAATAATTAAATTTAAATAAAAGAATAAATCAACTTGCCCATATTCGGGGGGAAAATAGAAAACTCATGGAAGAACATGAATAGTAGTGAAGCCACAGCCCAAAGGCAGGAGAGAAGGAGTTTATGAGGGAGGTAGAACTCCACAGAGGCTCACGGAGGCTCAAGATCTGAGGCACACAGGTTGGAGGAGAGGCATTGCTGGACGGTTGAAAATGGAGATTAAATAAAAATATATTTAAAATCCTCTACTACTCATTCAAAACCTTCATACAGAATGTGAAGGCCTGGTATTCACTAGCCTATAAGGGAAATGAGATATATTCTTTAAATGAGATATAGTATAAACATATTATTTTAAAAATATAACTACAGAAACAACTGAGATTAAATATACATATAGATGTGTTTTTTCTCTAAATATTTATAAGTAAAAATAGATTTTATAGAAATTTTAAATCTACAAATAGATTAAATTACTTCCTTATAAATGTATAGGTGGATGGATGGATAATGGATAAATGGACAGATGATAAGCCCTACTAGTTCATTTTGCTTATTTAAGGCAATTGAAAGTACTCTAGAGTTAAATCAAGATAAAGTAAGAAGGAAAGATGGGGGTACTGATAAATGGCGAGGGGTTGGGGAAGTGAGAAGAGAAGGAAGAGAAAAACATATTCTTTATTTAGTTCCATTAAACAACAAATGAAATAAAAGCCTTTAAAAATTCTTAAACATAATGTGAATTTTAAGAGAGCTAAGTCATGTACTTATTGATACAACAAAAAATGGAAAATGAAGATTTAGGAATTAATTGAACTTGTGTCGTAAGTGAAGAAAAGAAGAAAGAAAGGAGGGAGGGAGAGAAGGAAGGTAAAAAGAAAGTATCTCCTTATCAATAGAGTATTAAAATTCCGATGAGCTTTAAAACATTTTTTAAAGATGTAGTTTGAGCTTAAAATTCCTACAAACATACTAAATTAAGCTAAACTGTAATTAGCATGCCAATAACCACAATTTGGTACAAAATTTCCCTTAGGATGCTTATATATTTCACCACTTTTTCACCACAACTAAATATCATCACCATATCCTATATAATAAAAGCTTAATATGCTAAGTGTCCGACCGTTAGACCATTCAACCGGTCGCTATGACACACACTGACCACAAGACAGATGCTTCAACCGGTAGGTTAGCTTGCTGCTGGGGTCCGGCTCATCGGGACTGGGCAAGATGGGCCAGACACACCCTGGAGCCCTCCTACGGTCCCTCCCCGGCCTCAATGGTGCACCAGTGGGGCCCCTCAATCTGGCCTGCATCCTCTCGCAATCAGGACACCTTGGGGGATGTCAGAGGGCCAGTTTCAGCCCGATCCACACAGGCCAGGCTGAAGGACCCCACTAGTGCACGAATCTGTGCACCAGGCCTCTAGTGCAGTATAAAGTACACACACACATCATAATATTTTTCTGTAATTTTACTACATTGGCTAGGATTTCCAACATACTGGTAAAATATATCTATGATATTGAGCTCCTTGTTTTTTCTGCTGACATAAATAGAAATGTTTACAGTTTCACAATAGAGTATGATTGCTGTAGGACTTTCTTAGATATAGCTTGTTAAGAAAATTACTTTATGATATTCTTGTATGTCTCAGCGAAAAACAGGGGACATTGTCTGATGCATGGGTCAAAAATAGATGGGAGTTGAATAGTATTTTTTGGAAAAGAAACAAAAGCTTAGAATAACAACTGAGAGAAATGGGAGAGACAGCTGATTAAGTGCTAGTGGAAAACTTAATGTAAATTGATGAGAAAAAAGATGATTCAGCTGGTAGTGAAGGGCATGAGCCTAGAGTAACACTAACATATCCAGTTGTGAATATCCAACCTATTGGCTGAAACAGAGAAGAGTCATATTTGGATTAAATTTGGGTTGAGGTTTTGTAGATCAGTTGTAAAGGAAGAATCAAAGGATATAAGAGTTGGCAGTAAAACTGAACGGGAAAAAAGGAATAGAACTTGTATGCCCTATGCTAGATAAGTTAAGAAGTAAGGTCAAATGGAGCCTGATGATTTGTAGAATAGAATCCAGTTGTCAGGAGAATGAATACATCAATGAACATTGAAAGAGAACAGACACTTTCCAAAAAAGTATTGAAGATTGTGATAAGAGGGTGGGATTTAGAGGTTGTGGATTTCAGAGATGAAGTTTCATGACATAATTAGGTATTGCCACGAGAGTAAAGAAGGGTAGAAGTAGAGATCATCAATATTGGGGTCAAAGAATTGTTAAGTAGTGTTGAGTGGACTGATTACATGAACATGATCACAATGAACTCAGGAAGGTGGAAGAGATGGCCAGCATCCATAGGACATGGGCGAGAATCAGTGAGATTAATCTCAGTGACAGTGAGGGATAAGATTATAAAACTCAACAGCTTCTGCTTCACATGAAGAGCTTTCATCTGTGGACAGGAGAGATTCTGTAGGAGTAGGAAGCAAGAAGAATGGAAGACAAATGCAACAGATTTACAACTTTGGTATCTGCCTGGCATTAGCCTGTGATAAAGGAGAAGAGAAAGAATGAACAGTGACCTCTCTGGGGGCCCTAGATTCCTCAACAGGTTATGGAAATCAATGACTATTGTGTGGCCATGTAAAATATTATGCTGATAAAGGTTATAATTTATAATATGTAAGATATATATTTATACTATAAAATATCAATTTATATAAAATAATAAATTCAAAAGTGATGAGTACATATTGACATAGGAGTATGATTACAACTAAGTATTAAAAACTATACCATCACATTTTAAGAGAACAAAAAGATTACAAAAATATGCTAACTAGCTAATAGAAATTATATTAGGTGGAGAGATTATAGGTAATTTTCCTCCTCTTTACCCATTTTTCACATTTATGTAAATATCTATAAATTGTTTATTAATGAAAAAATTAAAGATATAAATGTGACAATATGTCGATGAAATGTGAGTACTAATAAAATCTATTAGAGACCAGGGTGTAATTTAACAATCAAAAATGACCCTCTACTGTTATTCTTCTTTTATGTGACTGTCAGGTCTGAATCTTTAAGACTCTGATAAATTTTAACTTCATTGTTCTTACATTTGGCATACCAAGACTTTCTTTGACTTCAAAATTATGGAGAATGAGTGTAACCATGACTAATTTAAATGACTTGCATTATTCTGTTTAAAAGCCCATGCTTTTCAGTCCCTTTCCAAAACCCACATGTTTCCTATTATAATAAAGGGTAGAGGTTAGAAGAAGAAAGGATTCAATATAGCTGTTATTTAAAGATAGATGTAATACAGACCCTTTTTAAAAAACTTTTTAATATAAAAAAACCTGGAAATATACAGGAAATCAAAATAGCCTTGAATTTCTCACCTACAAATTAATCAAGTCATGCAGGAGTGTACAGGATCTCTCATTTGAAAACTAGTGCACTATCCTAGGACATGCTATGATATGCCTGATCAAGATGATCAAACCCTTAAAACCATGCAGGATGCATGTTACAATAATGGACTAATTGGGAAACCAGAGTTGTTATGTGATCAGATGGATGTATCCTAACAAAAGTCAGTCAGTCATCCAGGTCCAGAACTGTTGCTTTTAACCACTAGCTAGACTACTTGAGTTTAAAATCCTTGCTCTCCTAGCACAGTCCTAGGTAAGTTATTTACTAGTATCCTATGACTGCACAGTATGAGTTATTTATCTCTCAGTTCTACTATTATTTGAGACCTAACGGAAAAAGTAATGTAATAGGGGACAGGTGCCGAAGGTACAAAGATGATACATGCTAATCGTGTCTTCAGAAGCATGAGCCAGAACAATACTCATTCTAAAATGTGATCAAGGCATACAGATGCACATAGGATATTATGGGAGAATAAAAAGAGACATCTGATATAGAAAAATCGAAGTGCTTTTAGAAAAGAGAACAGGCCCGGACAGTGTAGCTCAACGTTGACCTAAGAACCAGGAGGTCGAGGTTCAATTCTCGGTCAGAGCACATGCATGGGTTGCAGGCTTGCTCCCCAGTGTGAGGCATGCAGGAGGCAGCCAATCAGTTACTCTCTCTCGTCATTGATGTTTCTATCTCTCCCTCTCCTTTCCTCTCTGAAATCAATAAAAATATATTTAAAAAAAGAAAGAAAACAGCTAGTTGTTATCACAGAATGGGCAGAGAATAGCCAGGGAAAGGCAGTGGAAACTGGGGGTGTGGGTGATTTTTGAACAATAGACTGAACAGGAAAAAGGGTGAGGAGATGCTTAAGAGAGTTGATGTCACCCAGAGAGGAGTAGCTTAGGTTCTTCAAAGGTGCAAGCCACGTAATGCATCTTTGCATCAACACTGTATTTAGCACATTCTCGATTAAGAGTGTGTTAAAGGAATTACATAGATTAAATCTTCTGAAACAAAGATTAATGTAAGATGTGATTCAATGCAGGACTTTTAAATGGCAATTTTGAAGAATTTTATCCACTAATTTGAAAAAATATATAGAATTATTAATGATGGTGCCCAGACAATATGAAAACCATTTACATGATTACATTCAATTTGAATTTTAAACATATTTTAAAATAACTTGCCTCACTAGTTTGTTAATTATCTGTCTCTGTTCCATTAAAATACAAGATGATGATCTAGTAATATAAAAGTACAATTATACAAGTTATGAGTTTACTATAATGTAGTTATATATTTTAAAAACAGGCTTCCAGTTTCTTCTAAATGTCTGACAAATCTATAACATTCTTAACAGTACAGTTTCTATGAACATTAAGAAAAATGTGACTTCTAACAAAAAGAAATATTAGTTTAATAAACAGTACAGTGAATTTCTGTAGTCAAATAGTGCAGAATATTTTATACACATTAAAATGTTATTTATGTGTTCCTGCATCATGGTAGACTGAGCATCCTTTTGTGTAATATACAAAAATTTTAATGCATAGTAAGATTGAAGATCCCAAGTATAAAAATAAAGCTTAAAACTCAAAATATGGAGTCTTAAGATCATGAGTGGCTGATGTCACAACCTGGGTGTCAGATAAGATACCAGTCTTATTAAATAACGGGTGTGTTTCAAAATATCTGCAGGGATGGGTATTAGTGAGTAAGGAAATGAGATCCATACACAAATACTAAGCCATGACTATCATGTACAACTTGATCATACACTGGAGAAAACCTTGGAAGTTCAGTAAAAAACAAATGAAATATCATGATTATGACATACTATATCATCCCAGCAAACAGAATATTCACCCTGAAGATGAGTCACAAATAAAAATTACAAACCAAGTGAAGAAAGTGGTCCATAGTGAGAGGAAAGCCACTGACATAAACACTAGAGAAAAATTATAATGAAATAAAGACATTTTAACATAAAAATAGGGAACTTCAAATCCACATTCACTGGGTCACCACAATCCAAATGCATCTTTTTGTAAATTGGAGAAAGAAACCCTTCTTCATGATATCAAAATACTGGTATAAAGAAATGGGAAAGAAATTTCTTCAAGCAGAAGGAAAAACCCCAGACTAAAACATGGAGATGAAGGAGATAAAGAACACCAAACAGGGTAAGTAAATGGGTAACTATAAACAAATATTAAATATATAAAACACTAATTTCAATGTCTTAAAATTTAAAATATAGTCAACTAAAATACATGTGACCATTTATTGTGGGGGATGAATAGAGTTCAAGAGTTCACAAGTTCTAGTAATACCAGGAGAGTGGTGAAGGATAAAAGTCATAACATCCTATATAATAAAAGGCTAATGTGCAAACAGACCAAACGACAGAACAACCGAACAACCGGTCACTATGACGTGCGCTAACCACCGGGGGGGCATGTGTTGAACATGGCGGGCGCCGGCCACAGCGGGATGGTAGAGCAGGTGAGCGAGGGCGCCAGACCAAGTCAGGGCACTGGTACTGCCATCAGGGTGAGCCTCTGGTAGTTACTGAAAATTCTTTGCTCCCATGCGCCACAGTCCCACCCTATGCTCGCACCTGCTGCCAGCGCCAGCCCCACTTGCATCCACTGCTGGCCCCAGAGCTGCGGCTCGTACCCACTGCCAGTGCCGCACCCATTCGCACCTGCAGCTGGTGCTGGAGCCGCCACTTGCGCTGGTCCCAATCACTCAGCGCCATCAGTGGGTGCAAGCAGCAGCTGCCAGCCCTGAACGTCCCTGAGGGCTTCTCCACCTCCCCCTGCTCCTGAGGGACAATCAGGGCAGCAGCCACTGCTCGCACCCGCTGATGGCACCAGTCCCGCTCGCACCCGCTGCTGGCGCCAGCCCCAATCGCTCTGTGCCATCAGGGGATGCAAGCAGGGCCAGCGGGAGCAGGGCTGCTGGCAGACAGGGGACTGGGGGCCATGGCAGGAGGGGCCAGGTAGAAGCATGGAGGATGGGCTGAGACCTGCCCCGGTGCCCACTGCAGCCTCACGGCCCACAGTTCTTTTCAAGGTGCACGAATTCATGCACTGGGCCCTTGTATAATATAATTGCAAAAGAACAATAACATAACACATAACCAACAACCATATAGAAAGAAAGTGGCATTCAAATATTGGATTTATCTATTTAAAAATGCAAGAAAGGAGAAAAACATGAGATAATGCCAAATAAGAAACAGCATTTCATACCAAAACTTTCATTAAATAAAAAAGACTGCTAAATCAAAACTAAGATTATAGAACTGGATTTAAAAAAAAACACACATAAACCCCAACTCTATTCTGCTTAGAAGAAACAACACTAAGTATAAGGACATAGAGAAATAATAGGAAAAGAATAGAAAAAGATATAATATTCAAATATTAACCAAAACAGAGCAAGGGTGACAATATATTGCAAATACATAAAACTAGACAAACTGAATTTAAGCCACAGCATAAAGAGAGATAAAGAGGAATATTTTTGTGATAAAGGGGTCACTCCAACAAGATATCACAATTCTACGTCTGTATTTGCACATTAACTAAGCCTAAAAATATATAAAGCAAAAATAAATAGAATTAAGAAGAAAAATAGACAAATCCAGAATTGAACCTAAAGACTTTGATATGTCTCTTTTAATGGCTGATAGAATAACCATAAAAATTTCACCAAGGACCTAAAGATCTGAACAAAAAAACAGCAACTATGTCTTACCTGACATACTAGAATATTTCACCCAACAACAAAATTCATGTTTTATTAAGGTAAAATTAATTTATAACATTATATACATTTCAGGTGTACATTATAATTTGACATACGTGTACACTACAACATGATCACCACCAAAAGTCTAGTTGTTACCATCACCATACAATTGATCCCTTCACCCATTTAGCTCTGCTCCCAACTGCCTTATGTTCTGGTAACCACCAATCTGTTCTCTGTATCTATGAGTTTGTTGTTCTTTTGCTTGTTTCTTTGTTTGTTTTTCTGGATCCCAAATATGAGTGAAATCACTGTCTTTCTCTGTCTGACTTATTTCGCTTACCATAAGACTCTCAGGGTCTATCCACTCTGTCACAAATGGCAAGATATCATTTTTTTTTTTATGGCTGAGTTGTAGTCCTCTCTGTGTGTGTGTGTGTGTGTGTGTGTGTGTGTGTGTGTGTGTGTGTGTGATGTCTTCTTTATCCATTCATCCATCTATGGACACTCAGGTTGCTTCAGTGACTACTATAAATAATGATGTAATGAATATGACTGTACATGTATATTTTTGAACTAGTGTTCTTTTGATAAATTCCCAGAAGAGGAATGGCTGGATCATATTGTAATTCCATTCATAAATTTTTGAGAAATCTCCATACTGTTTTCTTTTTATTGTACTATATAATACATTTATAAAAATTGACCATATACTAAGAAGTGAAAAAAAAATAAATTTCAAAAGTGTAAATCATCCAAAGTATGTTCACAGGCCACAAAGGAAATAATTAAGAAATCAAGAACTAAAAAGATAACTAGAGAAACCCAAACTGCCTAGACTTGGGATGATATTCTTCCACAAGTAAAAGAAGGAATTATAATGGAAATTAGAAAGTACTTAAATATAATCATAATAAAAATAGAACACATAGAACGTGTGGGCCGAAACAACAGTACTTACAAAAATTCACAGCACGTATTAGAAAATACAAAAAGACTGAGAATCAACGGTTACACTTCCTTCCAGGAGCTAGGAAAAGAAGAGAGAATCAAAGCTTAAGAAAACAGAAGAAAGGAATAGTAAAGAGGAAAATAAATGAATAAGATAAATGTAAAAGGAAATTGGCAAAAGCTCATTACTCCCTCGTAAACTGATGAATAAGAGACAAACACAAACGACCAGCTTATTGGATGGTTTTAGAAATTAAACTCTCAAATACTTGGAGAGTTCAAATTAAGCCAGCCTCCAAAGTACACTATTGTGGTTTTGCTGTATCACGAATACATTAATACTACATACCATTTGAAATTCTTAATTTAGATTTCAGTGTGACTTTGAAAAATGTAATTATTGTGGCACATTGAAAAAGCCATATGTGGTGAATTGCTCATCTAATTCTTGTGAATCAGTCATGAGAACTTTACTGTGCAGTCCACCACAAACATGGCTGATATGAGAATATGAGAATACACTGGTATTCTCACTGCTACGTTCATGTTTAAAAAAGGTAAACCAGCGTATTTAGGCTTTCTATATGACTGAGCTCACAAGCGGAAAAAAATGAATTATGTTTAATGATTTCATATGCCTCAAAGATTAAAAAACTGTCATGACTTTAAAAAAATAGGTAAGATGAATCACAGTTAAAGGTTTTTGTGAAGTAGGTTTTAGAATACAGCTGGAAAAATTTAAAAGTGTTCTGATAGCATATAAATCAGGAATTTGGCTAATGCATTTATATAATGTTATAACGTAATCATATCCTGAAGGCATTAAGCAGGGACAATTAAAACTAAAAATGTCATGCTACTAAAAAGCTGTGTAAATTGCTTTTTTAGCGTACTAGTCAAAATATTGACAGCACACATTTACAACTACAAACTAACCCAATCTTCAATTTGACACAACATTCCTTTTTCACACGTCAATTTTTAATCACTGTTATTCATAACTTGCTTTCTAACTCAGTATTATTGTGTTTTTATTCAAGTAAAGACCTAGAGAAATAAATAAACTATAGAAATCTAAAGATTATAATTATAATGCAATTACAACTATGAATATCTGGATGTTCTTAAATGTCAACAACTAATATTCAAAATATTATATTTGATATAATGTATTAAATAAAATATGTTTACTTAGGGACAAATGATTTCAACTCTAGATGCACTTTTAAGATTCCAGTTTTTGAGGTCTATATGCAGAGGTAGTTCATAATAAATTCGTTTAAAATTTCTCCAAAATAATGAGACACTTTTTAAAATCCTGATTGGAATTCAATAACAATTTTTCATGACCTGCTTTCTATATTAAGTGTAAAAAAGGCAAAATGCAAAGAAAATGTTAAGAACCGATGCTCATGTGTCAAGTATTCCAGGGTTTGAGTCCCAGGCTCAATTTTTAGCTTTGTGAACATAGAAAAATTAGTTGTGTTTTCTAAGCCTCAGTTTTGCCAACAGTAAAATTGGAAATAATTTGTCCTTGGAATACTGATTTAGATGACATATACATGTTGACATGTCTGAAACATGGTAGCCACTACATGTTAAATTTAACTTTCTTATTTGTAAAATGAGGTAACAATCCCTTATGACAGAAAATTCTTGAAGGGTTAAAGGAGGTGACGTATTTAAAAGTCTTATTGTTCACTGACAACATTGTGTGTGTGGTGAACACAGAGCTCGACCTCCAGACGGTTGTAATAACAACTCTCAAAACTCTAAGGAAGACCTCAGGGAGTTCTCTAATTTAAGAAGGTTTTTGTTTCCCAAGGATATGCTCTGCATTTTTTAATATTCATATGGTGTTTAATAGCACCTTTAACACTTTCCTAATATAAAGAAAATTCTATAATTAAAATCAATATTTAACAATAAAAGATCTTGAGAAGAGAAATACCTTGAGAACAACCACTTTTCATAGTAATTCCTTAAGAATTATGTTTCCAAGTCCTGTCCCTGCAACTTGTCTTGCCAAAATAGAAATATAAAGTGTCTGGTGTATGTTCTGGCCAGTGCCTACCAAGATGCACACCAGCAGCCAAGAATTAAACCAGGTAAGTCTGAACTTGCTTTTATAGTAAACCATAGGATAGATGTTATCTTCTAATCAGGAACTCATTTCTATTCAGAAATACACAGTTTCTTTCCGAATCTGGGATGCTCAGTCACTGTGATTGAGTACGTCCTCAATCACTGTGTTGAGGACACAGAGCATCGGGCATGATCGTTGGCCACAAAGAGATTAGAAAGGGAGGGAGTGAAGGACGGCAAGTTATAAGAAAAGTACACGGAAGTCCGCCAAGTTCAAGCGTGGTAGAGTGACAATGTAGGAAGTCCAAAGGTAGAGTTTAATCAAGGTTCTGAAGGACGGGTAGATAGAATATAAACAAGGATAAAGGGGAAAGGGGACAACAAAGAAATAGCCTTCCATTTGGAAATTCTAAAACAGAAGAGTGAACAGCCTTGCCTGGTTCCAGTCTGAATGGGAAAACGTTCATTCTTTCACTGTTACATATGATGTAAATCTTTCTTTTTTTGTAGCCGCTCTTTATCAGATTAAGGCCGTTCCCTATTCTTACGTTCCTGAGAGTTCTTATTGTGGCTGGATGTTGAATTTTGTCACATGCTCTTTTTGCAGCAGTTGACATAATCATGTCTCTCTTACTTAGACTTTAAATATGTTTAATTACACAGACTGATTTTTAAATATTGACACAAGCCCCATCCTATCTATCTATCCTATATAATAAAAGGGTAATATGCAAATTGACCCTAACAGCAGAACAACTAGGAATAACTGGTCACTATGACACACACTGACCACCAGGGGGCAGATGCTCAATGCAGGAGCTGTCCCCTGGTGGTCAGTAATACAACCATTTGAATATGTATTACCCTATATAATAAAAGCCTAACATGCTAAGTGTCCAGTCATCTGGTTGGCCATTCAACCAATCAAAGTGTAATATGATAATGATATGCTAAGGCCACTCAACTGCTCACTATGATGTGCACTGACCACCAGGGGACAGATGCTCATCACAGGAGCTGCCCCCAGGTTGCAGGCCCCGACTGTCCAATCAGGGCCTACCAACCAACCTTTCAGTCCCTCCCCACAGCCAGCAGGCTCCAACCGCCCGATGGGAAACGGGGAACCGGGGGTGGGTGGCGGCAAACACAGGCAGTGCCGGGGCCTTGATTACCCTGCCAGTCACCCCACACACAGAAGGCGACCGGTGGCGGTGGGAGGCAGGGCCGAGTGGGCGAGAACAGCCAACCTCTCAGTCCCTCCCCCTGGCTGGCAGGCTCCGATAGCATGATGGGGGGACAGGGAACCGGGTTGGGTGGCGGCAGACACGGGTGGCAGTGGGGCCCCAATCACCCCACCAGACACCCCACACACAGGGTGACCGGCGGTGGCAGCTGGCGGTGGGGCCGGCTGCCAACAGCTGGGGAAGATCAGCCTGATTGCAGGCCAGGCCTAGGGACCCTACCCATACACAAATTTCATGCACCAGACCTCTAATATTCTTTTTTTTAAAATATATTTTATTGATTTTTTACAGAGAGGAAGGGAGAGGGATAGAGAGTTAGAAACATCGATGAGAGAGAAACATCGATCAGCTGCCTCCTGTACACTCCCCACTGGGGATGTGCCCGCAACCAAGGTACATGCCCTTGACCGGAATCGAACCTGGGACCCCTCAGTCCGCAGGCCGACGCTCTATCCACTGAGCCAAACCGGTTCTGGCCCTCTAATATTCTTATATCTTGGTTCAATTTGCTAATAATCTATGTTCATTAGGAACATTTGACTGGAGTTTGTTTGTTTTTTCCCCCTTGTACTTCATGGTTTGGTTTTAATATTAGGGCAATGCTGGCCTCATAGAATGAGGCCGATTTAAAATTTTATCAACATTTTCAAAAAATCGGGTTTGCTTCCACTGATTTTCACTATTGTTTTTCTGTTTCCACTTCATTTGATTTCTTAACTTCATTATTCCCTTCCTTCTGTTTAATATGAGCATGTTTGTTAGTTTTGCTTTCATCTCCTTTCAGTTTATTTGGGTAGAAACATAGAGTATCGACTTCATACCTTTCCTCTTTTTAATAAAAACATTTAGTCCTACAAATTTTCCTCTAAGCTTTGCTTTATCTGCAGCCCATAATTTATATGTTGCCTTTTCTCTTTTTTTTTTTAGTTCAAATCATTTTCTAATTTTCCTTGAGACTTCCTCATTGACCTAAAAATTATTTAGAAATATGTTATTTTCAAATATTCTGGAGAATATTTTCTTATCATTCAATAATTGACTTCTAGTCTAATTCCATCTGTTCAAGAACATAAATTATACGATTTCAATTATTTTAAATTTGTAAAAGTTTGTTTTATAAGCTGTAAAATGTTCTCTCTTGGAAAATTTCCATGTTGCTTAAAAAGCCTGCAGATTTTATTATTTTGGGTAGAGCAGTGTATAAATGTTAATAGTGTTATTAATTTTTAAAATTGTATTGATTTTTAGAGAGAGCGGAGGGAAAGGGAGATAGAAACATTGATGTGAGAGCAAAACATTGATCGGATGCCTCCTGCATGCCCCCTACTGGGGATCAAGCCAACAACCCAAGCATGTGCCCTGATCAGGAATTGAACCGGCAGCCTTTCAGCACATGGAATGATGCCCAACCAACTGAGGCTCACACAGCAGGGCTATACAATTCTTATATGCTAGCAGATTTTGTTGACCAATTCTGTCAATTACTGAAAGAGGAGTGTTGACATCTTCCAAATATAATTGTGCATTTGTCCATTTTTTTCTTTTAGTTCTGTCAGTTCTTGTTTCATGAATTTTAAAACACTATTATTAGGTGCTGAAACATTTAAGATCATTATATCTTCTTAGTAAATTTACCTATTTATTAGTACTAGTATATAATTTCCCTCTTAGTACTTGGCAATTTTCTTTGCTCTGAAATCTAAATAGTCTGATATTAACATAGCCATTTGAGTGTTTTTAATTTTTATGAGTTTTTTCATATCTTTACTCGTAACCTACCTATCATGGTGGAAGTGAGTTTCTTGCAGACAGCGAAGACTTGTGTCTTTGCCATTTTAATCCATTCAGGTCCATCTCTTTCTTCTAATGGTGCACGTTAGGCCACTACTATTTAATGTAATTATTGGTATGTTGGGGTTTAGGTCGACCATTCTGTTCTTCGTCTGTCCCCCATTTCCCTTTCTTCTGTTTCCCTTTCCCTTCTTTTTTGTTCTTTTGGACAAAAACACTTAAAAAGAGAAAAGGGCTCAAATTTTTTAGTATTACATGTTATTTATTATGTTTTTAACTATATCTTTCTATGTACTTGTTTAGTGGTTGCTTACAATAGATTTTACATTATAACTCTTCAACTTTCAAAGTATACTTAGAATCACTATTTTTCCAATTCAAGTGAAATGCATAAAATTTAACCCCATCAGATCCCTTTACCATCCTCCATGTATGTTGTATTTTTCTCTTCTACATACATAATAAATTTCATCAGAAAATGTTATAATTTTTGCTTTCAACTATCTATTTAAAATACTCAAGATGAGAAAAAGCCTATCCTATATAATAAAAGGCTAATATGCAAATAGACCTAACGATGGAACAACCAAACAACTGAACAACCAGTCGCTATGATGTGCGCTGACCCCTAGGGGGCGTGCACGGAACATGGCAGGCATCAGCAGCAGGCGGCAGAGCGTGAAACATGGTGGGCGTCAACTATGGCAGGATGGTTGAGCAGGTGAGCGAGGGTGCCAGACCAAGGCGGAGGGCCTGTCGCTGTCATCAGGGCGAGCCTCTGGTTGTTACTGAAAATTCTCTGCTCCCATGTGCCACGGTCCCACCCAGCGCTCGCACCCGCTGCTGGTGCAGGTCCCAATTGCTCCACGCTGTCGGTAGGTGCAAGTAGGGCCGGCGCCATCAGCATGTGGGAGTGGTGGCGGCGGGAGTGGGGCTGCTGGCAGACAGGAGACCAGGGGCTTTTCCAGGAGGGGCCAGGCAGAGGCGCAGAGGATGGGCTGAGACCCGTCCCTGTGCCCACTGCAGCCTTGTGGCCCACACTTCCTCTCAAGGTGCACAAATTCGTGCACTGGGCCCCTAGTATATTATATTTACCCAGATATTTGTCATTTCTTTCGCTCTTTCTTCATAACTAATGTTCCAAGTTTCCTTTAAGTAATATTTCCCTTCTGGCAGGATTATTTAATTTGGCAATTCTTTTAAAGTAGCTCTTTTGGTTATTAATTCTCTTAGTTTTCCCTCATCCAAGAATGCCCTTATTTCATGTTCTCTCACAGTGACAATCCTTTCATTTCATATTTTTAAAATGATGAGCCACTCTTCTGGCTTTCAATGCTTGTCATGAGAACTCTGCTGTCATTCGTATCACTGTCCTCTAAAAATTACAAGTTGTTTTTTGTGTCACGTTTTTCTGTGTCTTTGACTTACAATGTTGGATTATATTTCTGGCTGTGCATTTCTTCAGTATTTTTTGTTTGGAGTTTACGTAGCTTCTTGAATCCTTTTGCTAAATTTGAGAAGTCTTCAGTCATACTTTTCTTGTCTTCTTTTGCATTTGTCTATTATTCTTTTTAGTTCTGTCAGGTTTTGTTTCATGAGATTTAAAGCACTGTAATTAGGTGCTGAAACACCTGAGATCATGATCTCTTCTTAGTGAATTAACTTTTACTATTATATAGTGTCCCTCTTAGTTCTTGGTAATTTTCTTTGTTCGCAATGACTAATTGTGATATTTCCCAGATTGCTGAGACTCTATTTATATATCCTCCCCCGTGCCCCCAATCCTCTTTTCCCTTTGGTGCTCAGATGGGATAATTTCTTCTGATCTATCATTAAGTTCACTGACTCTTTTCTCTGTCATTCCCATTCTGCTATCCCATACATCTGGACAGATTTTTATTTTGTTATTCTTTTCTTAATTCTAATATTTCCACTTGGTTACTCTTTATATATTCTATTTGTTTCCTCAGACTTTCTATCCTTCCATTCATTTCAAGAATGTTTGTACTTACCAGTTGTAACACCTTTATAGTAGGCATTTTAGTCTTTGTCAGGTAATTCCAAAATCTGTACCATCTTAGAGCTGTCATCTGCTGAGTGTCTTTTCCCATGCAATTTGAGATTTTTTCCTATTTCTTTATAGGTGGTACAATTTTGGACTGTATCCTAGAATTCTGATTTTATATTACGAGACTCTCACTCTTATTTAAACCATATGATGCCTGCTGATCCTTTTTAATTTTTGGCATAAAATCACCTAGTTGGGTTCAGGATGTGGGTTCTATACTTCCAAGTCTTCCGTGGGCTTTTGTTTCCATTTCAAAGCTTTTTCATTGCTATGCAATTCTATCCTATGTGTTTGTCACCTAGTGTCCAGTCTGGAATCTAGGTGGCTCAGTGGCTTAGTAGCTCATTTCTCAAAGAAATTTTAGGGTCATATTCAAACATGCAAAGCTTGGAGATGAGCAACGGAGTTGATTAATAACTTTATAGGACATTTTCCCTAGTTCCTCTGTCTCCATTATGTCCCTGCTACCTTTCATGTCCCTATGGTTCTCGTTTCAATCCTACTTCCAGAAAGACTGGGCTTTAGTCACCCGTCTCTGTTGTACACTTTTCATTACTCTGTCTTCTCCTAGGTTGGAGCAATAGGAAGACAGAGACACGAAGCACTGGGGTTCACCCCACCCTTTTGGAATAAAAGCTCTGCAGATCAGAGAAGGTTCCTCTCAGATTTTTATAACTGCCATTGCTGCCACTGTGGCTGTCCTCACTGCCAGGACGATAAGATTTCTTGGTAGATGGGGCAGAAGAGAATGCAGACAATTTTATAAAAGGGGTGATTACCCCCCACCCCCACTTTCTCTGACCAGTAGGGGGCCTTCCTGGTCCGTGATGCAAACTAGAGGGATTCACTGGAGTTCGCTCTATACCTGACCTAATGACCACTTCCATGTTTCGGCTATGTCGAATCCTGGAGAGAGAGAGCAAAATAATAAACTCACTGCTGGTTTGTTGGTACTTCAAATTCTTGTCTTCCCAATTTTCATGCTACTATTTGCTTTTTTAAAATCCTCACATAGCTGTTCCATTCTCCCATGTTTTATAGTTGCATTCAATGAAAGAGAAGGGTGGAATGTGTACTCCAGGTTACCTTAAACTAGGTACAGAGAGTTTCTTCTCTCCAAAAAATAGCAACAAAAACTAGCATCTTGTAATTAAAAGAAAACTACCTATGGGATTTTATTATCTCTACAACACAAATGAAGCATCTCAATAACCTCAACATGCCCTAGAGTTATTACCATTTTCCAACTACTGAAGGGCCAGGGCTGGGAGGACTATGGCAACCGCAAAGCGATAACTCTGCTGCACACCAGACTATTTAGGTATTAAAGCCACAAATCATGGCAATATCTGAAAAAGCATTTGTTTCTCTATGGGCTTATAGAGTTTCTACATTTTTTTGCCATGTAATAATTGATAATATTCTATACACCATCATAGAAATGATTTACTAAACATGTGCATTAAATAATATAGGTCATATTAATATTATTACATACTAATAATTAAACAGAAAGCAAAAACAATATGTGAACTCTCAATTTTCTTCAATACACTTACTTGAAGAAAATAAATAAATGATATAGAAAATATTTTACTGTGTCAAGACAGGGTCTTTAGATCATAGTAAGATTATTAAAAGTTGATGATAGATGATATGCAAATTTTAAAAAATACTAAGGTTTCTTGATTCTTAAGAGATGTGTATTAACTCATTTAGGCTTGAAAGCCACAGCAGTATAATTGTGGAGAGAAAGTTGGCTCACAGTGAAAGACAGACAAGTAAGAAACATTTTTAGCCACCGAGGCAACAATAACAAAAGGATGTCAAAAAGGAAAAGATTTAAAAGAATGCACAAAGAGTTTCATTTTAATCACCACTCTATCTCAAGTACCTAATAAGCTTTCAGGTATAGATAGTGCTTTGGTATTAGAGAAAATTGAATGATTGGGGGAAAATAAAGAGATAAAGACCCAGAAAAGTGAAAGAAGATCAGCTGAAATGGAAGAACTAATAAAAATTGAGGAAGAAGGACAAATAAAGAAGCACAGTTCATATCACCTTCAAAGTATGTTTCTAGGCCTTTCAGAGATCAGAATTTAGAACATGATGAAAATTACTACCCTTTTTATATCTGATATATTTGAGACTCAAACCATTATAATGTACCAACAGCCAAGGCTCTGTGGCCATCTGGTTGAAGGAAAGCAAGGTTGGGAGAAATGGGGGTGAAACCAGCTTCCAATACATGCAGCAAAAATGCTCATCTGTTAATTCTTAGTAAGTTTAATTTTTATTATCTGGGAATCCGATAATAAAATACCTAAATTACAAAAATAATTGTATAGCTTAACATTTCTGAAATAAGCACTTTTAATGTATAATCTGCAATTCTGATCAAAATACAAAAGAATGTCTCAAAGATGTTCATAAATAACAGTGACCATACAGATGGTTTTCCTAGGGCAGTGGTTGGCAAACTGCAGCTCGCGAGCCACATGCGGCTCTTTGGCCCCTTGAGTGTGGCTCTTCCACAAAACACCGACTTCTGCGCATGGGCCATGAAGTTTCAATTGCACTGTACATGCGCGCCCGCACGTGGTATTTTGTGGAAGAGCCACCCTCAAGGGGCCAAGGAGCCGCATGTGGCTCTCGAGCCACAGTTTGCCGACCATGGCCCTAGCCGATTTGGGTTAGTGGATAGAGTGTCGGCCTGCGGACTGAAGGGTCCCAGATTCGATTCCAGTCAAGGGCAG
>NW_006290675.1:1242543-1251114 GCF_000327345.1 Myotis davidii | reverse complement strand
CCACATGCAGCTCTTTGGCCCCTTGAGTGTGGCTCTTCCACAAAACACCGACTTCTGCGCATGGGCCATGAAGTTTCAATTGCACTGTACATGCGCGCCCGCACGTGGTATTTTGTGGAAGAGCCACACTCAAGGGGCCAAAGAACCGCATGTGGCTCGAGAGCCGCAGTTTGCCAACCACTGCCCTAGGGCATCCCACTTTATGCTTTTGTCCATGCATAATTATTAATTATGCCTCCTTTAACTTTTCGAAGTGTCTTAATATGAATTGCAGATCATATGATCTCCTTATCAAAAGATGAACATCACAGACCTTGTGTTGCAACACTAAAGGGATGCATGCCCCAGCTTAGTCTGACTCCCTTGGCTTTTCTTATTTTCCTTGCTGGAGGCCCACACAGTAATACATTTTCCTATATTCTGATTTAAAGCCACCCAGTTTCCTCCATCAACACCCAGTTTTCCCTACTTCTTTCCATTCTGGCCTCTAGGGTAAGTGTTCAGACCCATGGCACTTGAATGTACTTTTGTTCATCACTGATGAGATGAGGAAAAATAAATATCAGATATGGAGAAAATGCAAAGATTAGAGCAAATCCTGGGAAATCCTCTTAAAATCCTTTCACTGTTCTACTGTCCCATCAGGTCTGATAAGTGGAAGTCTCTGAATGTCTCCCTTACCTTTTATTTCTTAACAAACATTTTCATTTTTTGGTAATTCTGCTTTCAGAGAGGGCCATGAACTGTACTTTCTTCCAATATGACCTCGTTTTCTCCAGTATTTAAACCCCAAATAAATCTATATATAAAAGCCTAATATGCAAATTGTCCCCTCTGGAGTTTGACTGGGAGACCGGAGTTCAATCGCTTGCTATGACGTGTGCTGACCACCAGGGGGCAGTGTGGAAAGAAGGAAGGCCCCAGCCAGCAGCCGGAAGGCCCAGATCGGCCCTGATTGTCGGCCAGGTCTAGGGACCCTACCCGTGCATGAATTTCGTGCACCAGGCCTCTAGTGAATAACAATATGCATCCTTTAGTCTGAATGCGTTAGTTTTCTATTGCTACATAATTATTATAAATGTAGTGGCTGAAAGTATTGCCCATTTATTACTGTACAGTTCTACAGGTCAGAAGTCTGGTACCGCTTAAGTGGGTCCCCTGCTTAGGGTCTCACAAGGCCAAAATCAAGGTGTCAGCCAAGCTGAGGTGTGGGGAAGAACGAGCTTTCAAATTCATTGACGTGATTGGCACAATTAAGTTCCCTGCCTTTGCTTTACAGGGCAAATGTAGTTAGATCTCAGTATTTTAAGATTTACTGAAGGACTGTAATTACATCTGCAAAACCCCTTCACAGCTTTACCTAGATTAGAGTTTGACTGAATAATCAGAGGAAAAATCTTAGGACTGTCACTGTAGAATTCTGCCCACTACACTGAACATATTCTCTTTGCATTTCTGAGAATATCCACATTAAACGCTGAGCAAAACTTCCTAACAACATACCTCACAAATACGACTTCTGGTTCTTTCAAATCTGACCCTAGTTTATATAAAATCATCCACAGTTAAGGTTGGTACATGTTTCTAATATGTTTAATGATCTCTTTTGCTAAAGTATATGTCCCAGTGTCATCCTTGAATCCATCACAGAACTCAGCAAGGAACTCTGAATATGGTAAATGTCCAACAAATATATTTGAACTCCTTTGAAGACTTAATTACACTACGAATTCATTTAAAAAGTAAGATTATATAGAAAAAGTTAACTCTATTCTATGCCTAGACCAAAGGATTACAAATTTCAAAAATATTAAATGTTAAAACTAATATGATTTTTCAGTAGAAAAAAAAATATTATCTCTCTACTTAGAACGATTTCTAACCAAAGGGTATTAAAGTAGAGAGATAAAGTCAGCAGTTTCTTTAAGTATTTTTAACCTGAAATTCTCTATGCTTTAGGTGCCACAATGCATGAAAAAAAATGCTACAACTGCTGTTTAATGAAAAAATTAAGCTACTTTTAAAAATTGGCTTGACCTCTTCTTCTCACCCAATAAAATGATTACTTCTGCTGAAATGCGGTTTGGAGAACATACTGGTGTTCAGAAAGGGAAACGTCTGGAGATTCTCACATGCACAATGTCAACATTAAAGGGTGATTTAAGTATGTTTTAGTGAATATGTTTCTTTTTGGCAGTTGCTTCCCAGGTGGTCTGTATGCCTGTTTGACAATCTGCAAGTACATAACATCAGAATTAGAAGCATACAGAAGAATAAAACTATCACTCCGACCCGCTGAAAGGCGGGAGAAGAAAGTTCATTAACAATATTGAAGCATCTAAGTCTTGGCAACACAATGCAGAAAGGGGCAAAGCACCCGCACCTGGAAATCTGGTGGTAAAGGACACACAGCCTCTCTCATCGACAAGGATTCGGAAAATACTCAGAGCTGCCAACTCATATTGATCAGCGTGTCCCTTTGCCAGCTCTAAGTATTTGCCAATTTTCTATACTTCGAAGTCCTTAAAAAATTTCATGAAACACACACACACAAAATCAATGACTGTCACCGCTGATTAGCAATCATTCCCTGATGGTGACAAAATTTCTCAGAGTGTTCTGCAGAACCCGGGCTTCCATCGTCTCTTTCCAGATCGCCTCAGGAAGCTCACAAGGTCAAAAGTGTCAACGCTTGCACTGATGGAAAGCAAGGGTAGGTACGACTGCCTAGCACAAATCAGAACAGTGGGACCACGCTTCATCATCAGTCATTTTATTTTTCACTGCCACTTATCCCCAGGGGAAAACCTGTCCATTCCACTTTAAAATTCCCGAAATGAAACGTATTCATTTTATTAAATCTGAACTCTTGCGTACAACCATTTTCTAATATTTTGTGTAACAAAAAAAGAAGTATGGATAAAGCATTTCTGCTGCCGACTAAAAGGTAATGAATCATGAGATTGAGTTATGAGCTAAACTAAATGTGGTTTTCATTGAATATCATTTGTACTTGAAAGAATGATGGACACACATGGTTATTCAGGTTGGGCACGTGGCTGACATTCACCCAAAAATAAACAAAGAGAACCTGTTACTCCAAGGAAATCAACTGATAGCATTTTTTCCCTAATGATAAATTTTAAGCTTCCTAGTGAAATTAGAGTATTGGAAGACTTTTATCTGCCACTGTGAGCTTGACAACCTCCCAATGCTTAAAGACTTTTCTGATTGGATCAATGATAATACTGACAAAGGAGATGTTTCTATATATACTGTATGGAGAAATGTGTCAACATTAAGAAAATCTGCCTAACTCAGTGAACCAGTATTTTCTAATTGACCAATGAATGATGCTAAAAACCCACGCCTAGTTAAACACATCCACTTAAAGTATAAAATATACCAACAGATATTAACTTAACAAAATATAAAAATTTACTAATGTGATTTCACATTCCATACCACACTCTCCTAACGATTAAGACACTACCACGTGTTTTAGTTTACTTTCAAAAAGCACATCCATAATAACCTAAAAATACTCATCCATTTTCTAGTTACATATCTTTGTGAGGCCACCTTTTCCTAGTATACTTCAACCAGAATAACAAAAGGCAGCACAAGCACAAGCAGATATAAGGTCCTGGCTGTCCTCTATCAGCCAAAGAGATATACAGAGATTTGCAAAAATTTAAAACAAAGTTATGTTTTCTCACTATTTTTAAATTTGAATGACATAATTTTTACTTTTAAAAAAGCATGTTCTCTATGCTAACATTTGATGAGTTATTGTTCATTTGAAATAAATTATTTTTATAATTTCTCAGTTTTAATTTCTATTATAGTGACAACTGATAAATATTATTTATATAAAAAATTCTCAAGAATATAAAGACCAAAAAGTTTGAGAATCACTGGCTTATAGCATATAGACAATTTAAGCAGAACAGCTTCTAAAATTACTTTTTAAAATCTTGTGGGAGTCATCATAACTCTAACATCAATTCTCCAAATCGGTGCCAGAGCACAGCTGAATGCTGAAAACAAGGACTGAATCACCACGTGGAGCTACAGAGTGCACTGAAATATATACAATAACGCTTTAAAAGTGTTTCTTGGAATACCAATTCTAGCAGCAAGACGATCTGTTTGCAACCCTATACATACAAACGCTGGAATAAAGATAACAAACACCCTCTTAAGTGCAAGGCTGAGTATACTAGTAAGGGAAAGCCTCCAATGGGCCGAAAGAAAAGAAGGGAAATGCAGAGTTTTGAAGAAGGGAAATGCAGAGTTTCAAAGAAGGGAAATGCAGAGTTTCGAAGAAGGGAAATGCAGAGTTTTGAGCCAGCTCTGATGTGCTGGTGGCCTGTGAGCAGTTGCCACACTCAAATCCAAAGCCGTTCAGCTTTAGCCACAGCGCTGAGCGGCTGCTCGTGGTACGTCCTGGATCTGGGACTTCTACATAAGGTGAGGGGAAGGAGATACCATCTCCCTCTCCATCAACAAAACTGCTAAACCCAATGAAAGGGTAGGTTAGAAAAACAAAACAAACTGCTCCCTGATATAGGTCATAGCATAAAAACTTGACTGCTTTGACACAAACTCAAGTTTTTAAAGAAATCTCTCATAGAGTTAGGATACCTAATTTATATTACTTTCATGTTCCAAGGAACACTAACCGAAGGAATTAACGTAAACACCCCTGTAGTATTTGTGAATAAAAATTATTTCTTGAGAGAGGCACCCTTTTCTCCAGGTCCCTCAGGATGTCCACAGATTTTTTTTTTTAAATCTTAATAAGAGCTCAAATACAAAAGTATATAGCCTGTGAGGGACAAGTCACCATGGACAGGATTCAGGAAAATAAAGAAATGGAGCCAGAGTGACAAGAATGTCAATATTAAAATTATTAGTTAGTGACTACTCAAAAATATACTTTAAATGATTAGTACCTAAAAGAAGAGATTGAAAACATGAGGAAAACTCAATGTATTATTGAAACACCCAGCAGATAGAGGAAAAAACGATAAATGGAATCTCTAGAAATAAGAGTTATTAAAATAAAGAATCTTGATAAATAAGTTAAACAGATAAAATAGCATATTAAGAAAATAGGAAATTTGTATAAACTCATAAAAATAGCTGAAAAAGTTACCTAGAGCACAAAACACAGAGGTGGATATGAAGAATAAATATATACTTCTCACCTTGAGTGTTCTAGTTGTATTTTCCTCTATTATACAAACACTTCGTGTTATAAAGGAGAGCTGATTCTCATTATACTAAGAAGATCTGAAGCAGAGACCAGTAGCACTATTTACTAACAATGACGCTGGGCAAATTTATAACCTCTCTGCAGGAAATAAAAGGAAGTGATAAAAACTAGTGCATACTGAGCGCCAATTAAAAACTACCTGCCACCCAAGCTGGTTTGGCTCAGTGGATAGAGTGTCGACCTGCAGACTAAAGGGTCCTAGGTTTCAATCAAGGGCACATGCCCTGGTTGCAGGCTCGATCCCCAATAGGGGGCATACATGAGGCAGCCAATCAATGATTCCCTCTCATCATTGATGTTTCTATCTCTCTCTCCCTCTCCCTTCCTCTCTGAAATCAATAAAAATATATATTAAAAAAAACTAGCTGCCTCTGCAAGTGTCAGAGCTTCACAACATTCTGTGAAGTCGATAACATAGCCTCTATTTTTGTGCCAAATGTAACTGACATTTTAATACAATCACAGAACGGTCCATAACAACATGTAGATACTAAGTCCCACACTAAGAAGTGTGGTACTAGTATTTTCTCCATTTATTCATGAGGGAATTTAGACATGAAAGAAGCAATATTGGGAAATTTCACATGTTAATTATAAAATTTTGGCTTTATAAAATAAAATAAAATAAATAGAGGTGAGGCCCAGCTGGTGTGGTTCAGTGGTTGAGCCTTGGTGAGGGCTCGATCCCCAATGGAGGGCGTGCAGGCAACAGCCGATCAATGATTCTCATCATTGATGTTTCTATCTCTTTCTCCCTTCCTCTCTGAAATCAACAATACATTTATAAACAAACAAATAAATAAATAGGAGGAACCCAAACTTCTGAGGTGTTAAATAATGTGCATATATTCATGTAGGTAACATGAATGTATTTACATTCATGTAGGATCTAGATTTAAATCAGACTCTGACTTAAATCTAGATCTAGCCTGACTTCAAATCCATGTTCTGTTCTACTTCAGGGTTTTCCTTATCTTTAAAATAATCTACACTAATAAAAGACAAAGATGCTAATTGATCATACCTTTGCTACACCCATCAGCCAATCAGAAAAGTATGCAAATTAACCCAACAAAGTTGGACGTTAAATTTGCATACTATAGGCAGCGGGACAGTGCTATCCCCTGTCTGCCCAGCCACCACCCGGACCTGCCACCTGCGACCTAGGATGGCCGGGCAGGACAGCAGCAATAGCCCGGCCTCCATCCGGCCCTCCTGTGTGCGACCCGGGGCAGCCGGGAGGGAGAGCAGCAATATGGCCCTCCCGTGTGCGACCCAGGGTGGCCGAGTGGGGCAGCAGCGATCCGGCCCTTCCGTGTGCGACCTGGGGCAGCCTGGAGGGACAGCAACGGAGACAGGAGGAAGCCAGGCGGCAGAGATGGAGGGGAGTCAGGCAGCAGAGACGGGAGGGAGCGAGGCGGCGGAGAAGGGAGCGAAGCCCATCAAGTCTTCGCTCCGGCCTCAGGAAGCCCTATTCTTGCAGGAATCTTCCTGCAACAGGCCTCTAGTAATGATTATAAAAGCAGAGAGTTCAGATTTTGAAGGAATTAAATGAGATAATGTCCATGAAAGTGTGGCTCAAATTGCAATGCACAGCATAAATCTTAGCATTGCATTTAAACTATAGTCGGGCATTCCTATAGGGAATATAAACAATAATATTGAAATAATGAAGTCTGGTGCCGGATGGGTAGCAGACGGGTCACTTTATGGACAGGACTAATAGAGCTTGGGACTGACTGTATCACTTTCCTGAATATTCAAGCCCACCAAGCTACTTCATGAATCAAATATGCTTTAAGCCAGAAAATAAGTCTCATAGATAATATACATCATGAATATAATGCTATTTTTGGTAAGCAGATTTAGCAAGATGTAAAACAGTCACAATAAAAAAGAAAACATTGCTCCACCTTCCATCAATGCTAGCTTCCATAGTCCATGAGCCCATGCTGTAAAGGGGGAAAATTATTGGAAGATACTGCTGATTTCTCTGAGTGCACAAATGAAGCAAGAAATTGGTCTATATTTAAAAAGGCATTAGGGGCAACACAGCTGTTTAAGTGGAGAAAATGTCATTATTTTGAGGCAAACTTTATTGGTCATCAACAGCTTCCATGGTTAGGTTGATTTACACTATATTAAGATTTAATGTATGGAGATCCAGGCAAGAAGAGCAGGAAACTGCAGGAAGCAGGTAGGTAACATTAGCAAGATCATCCCAAAATCAAGCCAGCTTTTTCTCAGTTGCCCAGCTCTTTTCATGCTTAAAGTTCCTTCAGAACCAAACATTCCTTTGACATCACTGTCCTCTTTACTCTTTTGTAACTATTTTCCATTTATTATCTCAGATTTTAATAATCTGAGGTTGATGATAACTGAAGTCAATGGAATTAGTTAGAATTATTTTTTTAAATACCCATAACCCCTTATTCTGTTTTATCCCCTTTTTATTGTTCATCTTACATAGAACCTCAAGATGGTTAAGATACTTATTACCCTGTAGAAATGAACCCCACATGATGTCAAAACCAAATTATGACTCTTACATATGTCTTATATGTACATATATATGGTCATTCCCTCAAACGTAAGAACTCTGGTTGTATGGATTCTATTGGCTAAATGGTTATGCTTTAGGAACTTTAGATATTTAGGACAAAAAAATACAGAAAATTTGCTACTTCATGTATAGAAAATTGTCTTTAGTCAAATTAAATAGACTGTTATTTTACTGCAAATAACTTCAAGCATATATAACTTAAAAACAAATATTTTAGCCTAAAAAAGCCAATCATACTGTCATTGATATATTTTGCCTTGCTTTACCAAAAATAACAGAATTTTATTAAACCCATATTTATAGCTCTGAGAAAATAGAGACTCATTATATTCTTTTTTCTTTAAATCCTCACCCAAGGATATTATTTTATTTACTAGGGGCCTGGTGCACGAAATTCGTGCACTTGGTGTGTGTGGGGGGGGAGTGTCCCTCAGCCCAGCCTGCCCCCTCTCACATACTGGGAGCCCTCAGGCGTTGGCCCCCATCACCCTCCGATCACAGGATCAGGCCCTTGCCCAGGCCTGACGCCTCAGAGGCGTCAGGCCTGGGCAGGGGACCCTCATTTCCCCTCATCACTGGTTCTGCCCCCAGCCCAGGCCTGATGCCTCTGGCCCAGGCGTCAGACCTGGGCAGGGGACCCCCAGACCCCTCTGATTGCTGGCTCTGCCCCTGGCCCAGGCCTAATGCCTCTGGCCCAGGAACCATGCCTGGGCAGGAGACCCCCACC
>NW_006290675.1:1220485-1242198 GCF_000327345.1 Myotis davidii | reverse complement strand
CACCTTTGCCCTGCCCCCCAGCTCTTAGCTCCCCCCTGGGTTTCTGATCACTGTCAGTGGCAGGGGGCTTCTTCCTGCTTTCCCTTTCGCCTCCCTGCATTGTGCCTACATATGCAAATTAACCACCATCTTGTTGGCAGTTAACTGCCAATCTTAGTTGGCAGTTAATATGCATATAGCCCTGATTAGTCAATGAAAAGGGTATTGGTCGTACGCCAATTACCATTTTTGTCTTTTATTAGATAGGATTTTTAGAGAGAAGGGAAGGGGGGGAGGGAAGGAGAAAAGGAGAGGGAGAGGAGAGAAAGAGAGAGAGAGAGAGAGAGAGAGAGAGAGAGAGATCGATGTGAGAGAAAAATATAGATCAGTTGCCTCCCATATGCGCCCTGACAAGGATTTGAACCAGCAACCTTTTGGGGAAGAGGACAGCACTCCAACCAACTGAGCCACCGGGGACCCATGATATTCTTAAAGCATAATTTAATTGTTTTCAAATACAGTGTATACATATCTTTAAGCTGTTCCATTCATAACTGAAGTGTTGGCAAATGATTAAACATATAGGTTGAAAATATAGATCTCTGACATTCTAAAAATATCCTATTACAAACAGCACCCTGCAATAATTTCCTATATTTAAACAAATGATGTGTTCAAGGTCCCCAGAACTCCTCAAAACTGTAAAAATTTATATAGACACTTACCAACAGTATCGCATGGTTCATCTTTGTGTACACAGAAATCTTTCCTAGAAAGAAAAATATAAAGTTAAACTTTTCCAAAAATAATAGAGACTATGTAACTTATTTTAATATTTGTTTGAATAATAAGCCACTATCTTTATCTCCAAGAATTTAATGAAACTGAATATTAGATTAAATAATTTTTTAATTCTAAGAAAATGTGAGAAATTTTTATACCTTTTTACCTGATATGATCCTGCAACACATTCTCCTACTTCACAGACAATATTTCCAAAGTAAAATTCCATCCTGTTTTTATTTTTACAGGATTTCATATTTTTATTATAAAATAATAGTATCTGGTATTGGGACATGGCTTCCTGTTTAAAAAATATTGTAAGATCTCTACTTCACATGAGTCAAAAATAATTTCCAGATTGCAGATTTAAACGTGAGAAGTACAACTTAAAACAACATAACATTTTATATCATAAGGTTAGCAAATTTTTAAAAAGACTGATGATAATTGTTCTAATAGAGCATGAATTTAGTATTTATTTAGAATTTAGTATTTTTACACACCTGGGATCTAACCATGAATAACAGTCTATGATTTGCTCTTTACTTGACTACTATGTCTTGGAGAGCATTCTATAACAAGTATAAAATTTTGAGGCACACTATGTGAAAGCAAAATGTTTAGCATTCATAAATATAGATTAGAAGTCTGCAATCACCTTGCTCTTCTTCCATACACTTGCATTCTAGTTAATTTCTTTTTTTCAGTTATAACTGGCATATGTCATGGTCTCTGGTTAAGTTTAAAATTTATTTTTGTCTTTGTAGTTCTACAGTCTTACTCAGATGTGTCTAGATACCAAGTTTGTTTCTATTTATCTTCTTTGGCATTGGTATGTTTTCAATTAGAAGATCCATAAACACATGAAAACTCTTACCATTTTCTATTTAGCTAATTCCTCTCACATTCTCTCTACTCTCTTCTCCTGAAACTCCTTCTGGTGCATATAAGTCCTCATTTTAATGTCTGCAACTCTCAAGCACAGTTTAGTATTTCCATCTGTTAACCATTCTGTGCAGCCTTCGGGGAGAATTCCCTCAGCTCTATCATCCAAAATTCTAGCGCTCCCTTCATCTGCATCTAATCTGATTTCCAACTTACAAATTAAGATTTCAAGTATAAATACATTTTATAGATGTTTAATTTTCTTTAATTTTCAAGTCAACTGTTTTTTAAAACCACCTTATTCTAACATTTTGGAATGTTTTTGTGTGCTTTTCATTATGAGAATATGCTTTTATAATCACTGTCAGCTTTTTTTTTTTTTTAATATTCTTTATCACAATTCTTGGCTTTTACAATGGAAGATGTTGTCCTTTGGCGTTTTGGAGTTCTACTGTGAACTCATTGAGCTGAACTCAGCGGTGGCTGCCTGTGTAGGATAAGTTGGAAGAGGGCACTTCGGAGCCCTCTGCATAGGCTTTCGCTCCGTGCCTCGGTGGCGGGGTGATATCCGTGGTCGTGAACCCCAGGGAGGGGCTGCTTCACCTAACCTGGGATCATGGGTGAGACAAAACGCTTCCTGTTGCCAAGGTATGTTTGTTTGCAGAGCTCTTCCCAGATCACACTTTCGTGAAAGGAAGAGCCACCTACGGGCTCTGGCTGCATGTCATCGTGTCAGTTCCACTTCCCTACTTCGCACAATCTCAGAGGTTTTTCTTCATGTGGGAGCTAAACCCAAGGTCCCAGATTTTTAAGTCCAACAAACCTTTCCCAGGGCAGCTATCACATGATCTCAGAAACATGCTACTTTTTTTTGCCCTCTTTGTTTTTGGCTTATTTGTGCATATAAAGGGGTTTTATTACATTTTTTTCTATAATTTCTATATGCCTACAAATGAGAATACTTTCTGATCACCTACTCAGCCAGATTACCACATAATTAAAAGAAATGAACCACTCCGTGACCAATCATATGATAATTAAGCATAGTGAAACATACTTGTTTATTGTTAACATTAGATCTTAATATACATAGAAACTAGCCATATAAGCTTTATTCACATGGACTGCAACTGATAATATTTTTTCAGAAAATCTAAAGTGGATGATAGCCTAAGAGACTGTAAATGGCCCTGGATCATCCAAACCCAGCAGCTGAGATTTGTAGAGTTTCCTTCTCCAGGGGTTTTTTTTCCCCCAACCCCCTGCCCCTTTACAATCTTTCTTAATGCACGGTTCTTTAATTCTCCCCTTGATTCTAAGTACTACATAGAATCTCCTCCAGCTATCTTAAAAAAAAAAAAAATCCAAAGCAACACTTCTTCTGGTGTAAATTGGTCTCTGTGGTTCAAACCACCACCAAATGAAACAGGAAAATATATCCCCACCAGTGGTGTAACATATTCAGAGTCTGACTATAACTACAGGTAAAGAAGAATGAAAAAGGTTGGCCGACATTCTTTCTTTACCAGTAAATGGCCAGGTAGTTAGTCTTTCTCTGGATCGGGAGATACAGAAATCAACTCTACCACAGGGACACCAGACCTAGAGTATAGGTTGTATATTGCTTAACTCTAGGGGTACGTTTGCATATGCAACACTGTAAATGGCTCCCTCTGCTGTTGTGTAGCACACAACCTCCCTACACAATTGGATAAGGTAGGATTCATTAAGTGCCTCTTATACGCCAAGCATTGGATAAGGGGAGACTACAAAGATAAATAACATAGGCTTCTCTTCAGAAGGCAAAGAAGAGGATGAACACGATTACCTCTGTAATGTGATAAGGGCCCCAGGATCGGTGAGAAAAGAAGCCAGGGAAATTGCATTAAAGAATGGATAGTTCTATTTCGCAACTGACTTTGCCAGCAAATGGAGAGAGAAACACCCAAACAGATGATACTGAATAATAGGTAATGCAGAAAATTAGAGAAACACACAAAATCAGTTCTTCACCTTAGGGCCAAGAATTACTGAGTACAAAGTATATTCAGATGTAAGGGAAAAGGGACTTCATGTGCTTTTTCTAAACGTACAATACATCATATAATCATGCATGAGGCTGCAACATGACTATTTGATTTACATAATGTGACGCAAGGGACTGCATCTGTAACTAAACAACATGATAAAACTATGACAAATGTACTGCTTATTGTCAAGGCCACTTCGTTCTTCACACAGCCAATTTCTGTTCACTTAGCAAACAGATGGATAAAGCACATTTTTTCAAAAGACACAAGGTCTTTTATCCAAAAGCACTGGAAATACCTCTCAGTACAATTGACGAATGAACGTATTGTCAGCAGCACTTCAGAAGTTCAGGTCAGACTGCAATTCGTAATCTTCAATTTCTTTCCAGAGGACCAAAATATATTCTTAATTTCATAATATTCAAAGATTTATTGGGGGGAGGGGGGAGGCTGGGGGATTTGTTTGCCTAGACCAGTGATCATGTGAATTCAAATTCTCTAATTTTTGGCTCACGTTGGCTCAGTGCGCCTGAAGTCTGCATCATAGAGTTTCGTTATGGGAGTTTATGGAAACGATACTGTTAGACTTTGGCAACTGAGAAAGCCAATAAATTCTGCTTAAGTTCTGATTTATTCTGAAAAAAAAATGAAATATAGCCTTTAATTTCCAAGAATGAAGATGCATCTGAGAATAAGTCTCATTGTAGTGTTTTATAGTGCCCTGGGTTATACCTATAAATGACTCATTCAAATATTATTCTATGATTTGTATTAAATTAATATACTTCTGCCATTTCTAATATTAAATGTTCTATCTTGCTTGCCAATGTCATTAGTTTGAAACTAACTTTCAGAAGTACTGTACATCAACCAGGAGCATTTCAGTAAATAGGAACGGCAAAACGATCATTAACAAAAGGAAATTCTAAATTAAAGAGTGTTTTCAAGAGACATAGCCATAGGTCTTCTCCCTGATTTAAAAGAGGAACGTGTAAATTACACAAAGAAACCATAGAGTTGACAGTTGGGAAAATATGTTTTGTGTTTTTTGTTACTATGAGCCCACAAGCACTAGGTCAGCTTGAAACTATTTACTTCATTGTATCCACAGAACAACTTTAACAAAGATATTATTGCAGATAGGTTTGGATTTATGCAAACATTCATTTTAGTTGAAACCAAAATTAATAACGGAGCTAAAATCTCTTCCTACTCATGTGTTCACATAACAGACAACATTTAATCATGATCATTCACTAGAAACCAGGCTGGATTTGACTTTAATTTGTCAAATATGGATAAGCACATGAAATCCATGAGTGAAATTTTTGTTTTATTTTTCACAGGTTCCTGGCAAAGCTGAAGACCCGATCACCTTTATGCTTACACGAACTAAAAAGAGATTCTCCTTTAAAGTCAACCCATTCACTTAGACTTTCCTGACAAGTGGTGCGAGGCCACATCCCCTTCAGTGGGCTGATTTCGCTGCTACGGCACTGAACACACTATTATGGAGAAACAGTGACCCACCACATAAGCCTTATCGCCACAGGTGAAGCTAGGGAGAATTATTTGTCAGTACCTATTAATATTTAATACATGTATAGTTTTTAATAGATCTTTTTCTATTTTCAAGATTTTTATTCCCATTACTTCGCCCCCCCACCCATAAAAAAAAAAGAGAAAAGAAAACCCACACCCAGAAGCAACCTATTAAGTCTTATTCCAAGACCTACTTATCAGGGTGCAAAAACCTGAAGTCACCATTTCGCTAAAGGACTGAGGAGGTATACAGAATTTTTTCCCATGAAATGACATGGCTTAGCAAAACTGTAACAAAAAAGGCTTTTCCGTTAGGTTTTGAACAGAAGTCCTGTTTAAACAGTGACGCTTGGGTTTTCTTTCCATAACTAAAAGATATGCTGGAAATAATACTGCCTTAGTTTGTCTTTAGCTTTGAAAATTATAATTTGGGCACAGAGAATACATATTTAGTCATGTGGCAGTACAAGTTTTGAAAATCTGAGTCTGAATAATGATTTTATCAGTTGACCTGATCCTGCAGATTGAAATTATAAAACACAGGTTGTTGTATGTGTTCCTGGAGAATATTATTTAGATACTAGAGGCCTGATGCACGAAATTCATGCAAGAGGAGGCCTTCCTTCCACTGGCTGCCAGCACCCGGGACCGACCCGGGCTTCCCTCTGCGGGGCAATCATGAGGTGATGGCTGGGCTCCCGACCAATCAGACTGCACCTGCCTTGGCTGGCCTGGTGCCAGTGGGTGTCATAGCATGGTCCCAGATGGCCATCATTATTCCGCTGTTCGGCCATTCGGTCAATTTGCATATTATGCTTTAATTATATAGGATTATTACCTTCAGTTCATTCTCTTAATACAGCCGTGGGCAAACTACGGCCCGCAGGCCGGATCCGGCCCGTTTGGCTGTTCTATCCGGCCCGCGGAGCCGAAAGAGCGGAGGGTTCTCTTGCTCTCCCCTCCGCTCCTTCACCAGCAGCAGTGTTAACATGTATTAGTTCACACAAACACTTCATCCATGCTTTTGTTCCGGCCCTCCGGGCCAGTTTAAGAACCCATTGCGACCCTTGAGTCAAAAAGTTTGCCCACCCCTGTCTTAATATAATACCCTAGCCTTATGGCTAAACATGAAGTTTGATTGCACTTTACGGGCATCTGACTATAAGGAAGATCTTATTTCTAAAAACAATAGCAAGTACTATTTTTTTTTAGTCCTCACTGAGGATATATTTATTGATTTTAGAGAGAGAGGAAAGGAGAACAACAGAAATATGGACGTGAGAGAGAAACATCCATCGGTTACCTCCCACATGTACCCCGACCAGAGATCGAACCTGCAACCTAGGTACGTGCCCTGACCAGGAATCAAACCCACTAGTGTACAGCAGGGGTGGGGAATCTTTTTTCTGCTAAGGCCCATTTGGATACATAAATATCATTTGCAGGCCATACAAAATTATCAACTTAAAACTTAGCCTGCTATATTTGGTCAAACGTTTAATTAACTCACACCTAATGCCTTGGCAGGGCCAGACCAAATGATTTCATGGGCCTTATATGACTGCCAGGCCAGACTTTCCCCACCCCTGGTGTAAAGACTGACATTCTAACCAACTGAGCCACCCAACCAGGACACAAGTACTATTTAATCACCCTAAATAAATAGTAGCACATGTTTACAACCATCTACATTAATAAAAGAGAAACATGGTAATTGGCGTACGACTGCTACCCTTCCCATTGGCTAATCCCCGTCACTCACAGAGTAGGGCCGAGATATGCAAATTAACTGGCAGCCAAGATGGCAGCCCGCAGCCAGGCAGCTGCTGTGAACAGGGAGGCTTGCTTGCTTCAGTGACGGAGCACTCCAATTTCCCCCCCCTGACTTGCCGGCCTCCCAGCTGCAACTCTAAGCAACTATGTTGCGAAAAAAGAAGCTAAAAAAAGACCCAGAAACCTGCTTTACTCAGCTGAGCTTCAGCCAGCCGGACTGCAACATTGTATCAAATACAGAGGTAAACAAAGGCCAGAAACCTGTTTTCAGCAGCCGAGGCCTCAGAGCTAAAGCTGGCCCAGAATAAAAAAAAAAGAAAAGAAAAAAAGGAGCAGTTGGGAGCTTCAGTCACCCCCAGCCTGAAAACAGCCCTCAGCCCCTCACCCAGACTGGCCAGGCCCCCCAGTGGGGACCCCCACCCTGAAGGGTGTGTGACCAGCTGCAAACAGCCATCATCCCCTCACCCAGGCTGGCCAGCCACCCCAGTGGGGACCCCCACCCTGATCCAGGATACCCTTCAGGGCAAACCAGCCAGCCCCACCCATGCACCAGGCCTCTATTCTATATAGTAAAAGGGTAATATGCCTCCCAGCACCGGGATCAGCGTGACAGGGGGCAGCGCCCAAACTCCCTGATCGCCCTGCAGCTCTGTGTGTGACAGGGGGCGGGGCCCCAACCCCCCTCTCGTCCCCCATGGGCCCTGCTCTGTGACGGGGTAGAGCCATAACATCCCCATCGGCCCTGCCCTGAGTGTGAGAGTGGCAGCACCCCAACCAACTGATCGGCCCTGCTCTGTGGGTGATAGAGGGCGGCGCCCCAACCCCCCTCCCCACGGGCCCTGCTCTGTGTGTGATGGGGTAGAGTCATAACCTCCCCATCTGCCCTGCCCTGAGTGTGACAGTGGCGGCACCCCAACCCCCTGATCTGCCCTGCCCTGAGTGTGACAGGGGGCGGTGCCCCAACACCCCAATCGGCCCTACCCTGAGCGTGACTGAGGGGAGCATCGCAATCTCCCCATCTGCCCTGCTCTGTGCATGACAGGGGGTGGCGGCCCAACCCCCCAATCAGCCCTGCTCTGAGCCCTACCAGGGGCTGCACCTAGGGATTGGGCCTGCCCTCTGCCGCCCAGGAGCAGGCCTAAGCCAGCAGGGCGTTATCTCCCGAGGGGTCCCAGACTGCGAGAGGGCACAGGCCGGGCTGAGGGACCCCCCTTTCCCCGAGTGCACAAATTTTTGTGCACCGGGCCTCTAGTATATACATAAAGATGTTTATATGTTTTACTTTAAATGTGAAAAAAATCATAAAGTTGTACAAATATAGAGTAGTTATATAAATTAGGACACGTACATGCAACAAAATATCTGCTCCTCCCTCCAAATGATATCGACCAATAAGTTATATCCGTTTCCCATTCGTGCTGTAACAAATTACCACAAACTTAGTTACTTAAAACAACAGGAGTGTACTATCTTATAGTTCTAGAGGTCTGAAGCCAAATACAGGTGTGACTGGGCTAAAATCAAGGTATCATCAAGGCTGCCTTTCTCCAAAGGCTCACAGGTGGAATCTGTGGGCTTGCCCCCGCCAGCAGCTAGAGATTACCTGCATTCTTTGGCTCATGGCCCTTCCACAATCTTAAAAGCCAGTCAGCATAGCATTGTCCAGTCTCTCTGACTCTGGCTTCTGTTCCCTTTTCCATCTTTTAAGATTCTTGTGATGACATTGGACTCATCTAAATACTCTGGGATAAATACTCTCCCCATCTCAACAGCCTTCATCACATCTACAAAGTCCCTTTTGCCATGTAAAGGAACACATACAGGGCTTCTGTGGACAATTAATGACAGGAAAGGACTTACAAAACATGGTATAGAGTGAGAAAAAAACAACAGAGGAAACTGTATAACATGAAACAATGTTCTTTAGATTACATGCCAACTCCACACTGGTTACCTTCGAGCAACTTTACACTTGAACATGAAATATTTAGGCTTTAATAATTATAGACTTAAGTAATTAGCTTTGTCTTATCTAACCATATAATAAAACCCTAATATGCATACTGATGGAATGGTGGAACAATTGGTCGCTATGATGTGCACTGACCACCAAGGGGCAGACTCAATGCATGAGCTGCCTCCTGGTGGTCAGAGCACTCCCACAGCAGGAGCGCCACTCAGCCAGAACCTGGGCTCATGGCTGGCAAGTACAGCAGTGATGGTGGAAGCCTCTCCCGGCTCCGCTGCAGGTGGGCAGTAAGGGGTCCTGGATTGCGAGAGCCTCGGTCTATGCGAGGGATGTCTGACTGCCAGCTTAGGCTCGATCCCCAGGGGAATCAGGCCTAAGGTGGCAGGCGGACATCCCCAAAGGTGTACCAGACTGTGAGAGGGTACAGGCCAAGCTGAGGGAGCCCTCCCCCAAGTGCACACATTTCATGCACCGGGCCTCTAGTGTATTGTAAATGAAATGGGCACTTAAACTCCATGAATAATATTCTTTCTGCTATAGAGCGGTAAACAGGCAGCTGTTAATTTTATTATTCCTTATATTTTCTTCAAATGCATCACACAACTTTCTTTTTTAAGAGAACTCCTGTGATGTCTTCCTAGTGAAGACTAGCAGCAAGGGAAATAATTATGAAGAGTGGTTAAAGTGTGGCTTTTATTTCATCTTTCTTGAGAATATAATGCTAAGCGAAATAAGTCTGACAGAAAAAGTTAGGAACCATATGATTTCACTCACATGTGATATATAAAACTGAAAGAAATAAATGAACCAACAATAAAAACAAATAAAAACTCATACACACAGAGGGAAGCGGCTTGAGGAGGTAGTAAAGGGTAAAAGGCGTCAAATATATGGTGATGGAAGAAGACTGACTTTGGGTGGTGGGCACACAATGCAATATACAAGATCAGGTATCATAGAAATGTGCACTTGAAACCTTAGCCACTCCAATAAATTTAATTTTAAAAGTGTGACTTTTAAAGCTTTATCACAGAAGAAAATAAGTAGATGTAGAATGTTATTTTTTCACACAGTTTTGAAGAGAAAATGGCATTGTAGATAAGGAAATTAAATTAATGTCGCAATATTGGTGGGGCAAGACAAAACTTGCATACAGAGTATGAGCTCAATATTATAAATATATGTATTTAGTTACAACAAATACATAGGAAACAAAGCTGAAGGAATATACTTTAAAATGTTACCTATAATTACTCCTAGGTAGTGGAATTACAGGCTAATATTTTATTTTTTATTCTTGTACTTCTCAAATTTCTATAATAAATGTATTAAATTTTTAATAAGAGAAAAAATATATTATTTTAATTATTATCTTCTTTAGTCTCAAGCAGTATTTCAAAACATACACTATGAGGAGAAGAAAGACAGATTTCATCAATCAAGAAATAAAAATATAAAATCACTCATGGTTAATGCATTCTGGAAATCTAATTTGTCTATATCAGATTGGTGGTCACAGGTTAGAAGTTCAAATTAACCACATACAATAACTTACGTGATCATAACTAATACTATGGATTATATGTCACTATAAATTCTTTCTTCAGAAATATAATATTTAGTACTATATAAAAATAATATATTTTAAGAACCTTGTCATGCAGAATTACTATAAAACAGGACATAATTTCATATTAAAAATAAAGAAATAAAGTCTGCATGTTCCCTGGGGATACCAATCACCTTCACTAATAGCAATATTTGCTACTCTTTTACTTTTACAAAAGCAATTCAGTAAACTTTTGGTAAAGTTAAGCATTATTTGTTAATCTTATTCTAATAAAAAATGCTTCAAGTCATAAACAAGATGAATTTTAGTATAAGTTGATTTCTTAGAGGGCCCCCAAAATAAAGTGATTGAAAATGGCCATCACCCTAGATCAGTGATGGCGAACCTATGACACGCGTGTCAGAGGTGACACGCGAACTCATTTTTTTGGTTTTTCTTTGTTAAATGGCATTTAAATATAAAAATAAATATCAAAAATATAAGTCTCTGTTTTACTATGGTTGCAAATATCGAAAAATTTCTATATGTGACACGGCACCAGAGTTAAGTTAGGTTTTTTCAAAATGCTGACACGCTGAGCTCAAAAGGTTCACCATCACTGCCCTAGACAGTTTTGCTCAGTGGATAGAGCATCTGCCCACGAACTGAAGGGTCCCGGGTTGATTCTAGTCAAGGGCAGGTACTTCAGTTGCTGACTGGATCCTGGCCCTGGTTGAGGCGCTTGCAGGAGGCAACCAATCGATGTGTCTCTCTCATATCAATGTTTCTCTCTATCTCTCCCCCTCCCTTCCACTCTCTCTAAAAATAATAATAATAATAAATAAATAAATCCAAATATCCTTGGATGAGGATTAACAAAAGAAAATGACCATCTTTCCAAATTTACCCTATCACTCTGAAATATCATGAAATGGACCTCTACCATAGAAAAGATGCATGCTTTCAAAATCTATCTTAGCAACTCTAATAATATAATTTGAATAAAAATAATTTAAACAGTATAATTTAACAATCCTAACAATGTAACTGAGAAAATAAAAAAATTAAGTATAATTTAAATAAATGTGTGAAAATTTAGCAGACAATTGAGAGAAATATGAGATAAGGAATTGAATCTTAGTTACTTGTTAAATAACCTGAATGAATATAGACCTTTTTTTTTTTGCTTATAATTTTAAAAGTATCTATTAAGCATGATATTAGTTATAGATAACTGGTGTGTGTTTGTGTGTGAATTCTCCTTCATAGATTAATAAAGTACCCTTATAAGGACTCATTAAGAACTTTTGTTGATAGGATTAGTACCCTTACAATAGAGAGATCACTCCACTGTCTTCTGGACTAATTTTTTTCAGATGGGAAGTCAGTTGTTGATCTTAACATTGTTTCTCCTGTGGAATGTATCTATTTTCTTCTGGAAATTTTTTTAAAAATTTTCTGTATCTTTGGTTTTCACCATTTTCCTGTGATATGCCTATGTCTATAAATTTTTATCAAGCTTGGGGAAATTTTTGGCCATTACATCTTCAAATAACTTTTTTTCCCCATTCTCATTTGCTTCTCATAAGATTCCAATTACAACTAAGTTAATTGGTAAATCCAACATCTAAGCTATCTCAAGGTCAGTTTCTATTGACCACTTTGCTTGACTATGGGTCACATTTTCTTGTCTCATTACTTGGCTAATTTTTATTACCTTTTAGAGATTGTGGATGATATAGAGATTCAAGATTCTGTTTTCTTCCTCTGAAGAGTACTAACTTTTATTGTAGGAGGCAGTTCAACTGGCTAATTAATCTGAACTTTGGTCGATTTGAGCTTATTCTTTGGTAGGAAGGATCTATCAAACCTTTGTAAATCAGTGGGACTCAAACTCCAAACTCTATTTCCCCTAAAGGCTTTGTTAGGGCAGGTCAAGGGCAGGCATCTCTCTGGATCATGGTCCCTACTAGGAAAGCAGAGCCATCCTGCTTTTTCGGCTAAATATCAGGTGTAATAATAAGGTATTAACAAGGTTGATCTACTCGTATGGCTTGAATCTGCTCAGTTGCTAGTATCTTTTTTAAATCTAAACTCCATAGCAACAGCACTCTGGTAAGTCTTGGGCAGTATATGTCCATAAATATCAATACTAGTCTTTCAAAGGTCTCCCAGATAATCTACACACAGACTTCTTAGCACCTTTCTCTTCGGAAGAGTCCACTGTGCTCTACCTAGATTTCAGCTTGAGTCAAACAATCGTCCTAGTTCTGTGGCTCGGTTGGAGCACACAGCAAAAGGTGGGGAGTTCAATTCCCAGTCAGGGCACAGCACATGGAAGGCAACCAATGAACGTTTCTCTCTCATATGGATGTTTCTCTCTCTCTTTCTCTCTTCCTCTCCTTCCTTCCCTCCTTTCCTCTTTATAAAATCAATAAACATATCCTTGGGTGAGAATTTTTTTAAAAAAATTGTGCCTTGGTTAGTAATTACAGCATCATCCCGCACACCAGAGGGTCACATGTTCGTTTCCAGTCAAGGACATGTACCTGGGTTTCAGGTCTAATCCCCACCCCCAGTCCTTCTACTCTCTCTAGAATCAATGGAAAATATATCATCATTCCTCTAGTGAGGATTAAAAATAAATTTTTTTTTGATTGTCAAAAGGCAAAAGCTGGATTGACTGGTGTTGTTAATAAATTTTCTTCTTTCGAGAGTTTTAGTTTTATATTGCTCATTCGCCAATGATTGAAAGTAGATGCCAAATAAATATTTTACAGTTGAATACTTATTAATTACAGTATCAGGTATACCTAACTGTGGAAGTCCAGGCATGTTCTTACATAAAGATTTTTTTTCACTTTATGAATTACTAGAGGCCCGATGCACGAAATTCGTGCAAGGGGTTTGGCCCCCATCCACCATGGCCTCCACCCCCACCCGCCCCGGCTTTGCACGAAATTCGTGCAAGGGGCTTGGCCCCCATCCACCACGGCCTCCACCCCCACCCGCCCCGGGCAACCTGGGGCCTCTGCCTCAGCCCCTGCCACTGCGGCTTCATCCAGAAGGTCGTCTGGAAGGACGTCTGGTCTAATTAGCATATTATGCTTTGATTAATATAGATGTATCACTAGAATAGTTTTTTATGATTCAGCAACAGAAGCTATCATGCATTTAATAGACTCATTTCAAAAAAATCACATTTAAATCACATAATACTGGGTATTATGCGATGTGAAATGTCAACACTATTGATACTAAAATCAAGTCGTTACTGAACAATTATCATCATTTTTACTAGCTCTAAGTAAGATACATTTACCAATAATTATTAATATACAATGCTCCTGGATAGTATCTTTTTACTCATTATTTCACTTCCTTATATTTAGACATAATGCTGCATTACAAGACTTGTGAATACTACAGACATTCACAACGCAGCTCAAATTAATTACCTCAAAACCTAATTGAAACTTTTTTTCTCAGACTGAACAAGAAAGTTTGTCAATTTCTAAATTTAATATATTGGATTACTTTATATAGCGATGACTGAAAAATATATAGTTTGGGCCCATAATTTCAAAGGTCCACTAAGTTAAAGCATAGTTTTCACTTATCACTATCAATGACTATATCTTCACATCAAAAATTGAAGCAAAATTTTACTTAAAAGTTAACTAGTCAAATGTTTTTCAACATACCACTCAATGAATGGCAGTTCAAAAACCGGTTATTATGATTTGAGGGAAACTGACTAACATCACTATGCCAAATGTTTTTTGGAACACAAAATCTAGAATAAAAGCATTGTGTGAAGGGATTGGTAGGATTACTGGCATGGCTGTAGAATTAGGAATGTCATAAGTGGCTTTGGGAAACTTACCTTGTTATGAGAATAGCTGCATCCACGGAAGTCATGTCCTCTCCCCAGCTTGTGGACATCTCTAAATGTATATCATTCTTTTTGCCAAATTCTTCATGTTGCCACTTACAAAAACTCTCCAGCATTTTCTCTCCGTGGTGCCCAATATATAGATCTGCCTGTAAAAGAAGAGATTTCACTTCAAGGCAAATTATCCTCTGATATACAAAACACTAAAAACTGAGGGGACGCCATAAATTACTAAAGCAAACTGCTGACCATAACATTAATTAGAACCTGGAAGACATTAAGGATTAATTTAGCCTGAAGTCAAAATCTTCAAACTTTGTGAAAGTATAATAATTACAAAATCTGTTCAACACTCTTCAGAAAAAGAGAAGTTCAATGAATATCGAGAATGTGGAACTTTTAGACTTATGTAACTCATTATTTCTATAATTTAAGAACAAACGTTTTTACAAAGTGCCCGCTAAGCAGCATGCTAAAATGATGTCACAGAATAGTCCTCATTTAAAATGAACTGCAGATAAGAAAAGGCTTTAAACGTACATGTTTAGAGAAGAAAATAAAACTGTCATTAAATATGACTTTTTAAAATTACTTTTAGAAAGTTAAGGTTTGTGGTTAGGATCCTTGGAAACTAAGAACATTCCATTTTTGGTATAAAAACTGGGGTATTAACCAAAACTAAAGACCAGTTTATGCATATTCTAAGTGATTCAGTGGATATTTCTGGATTTTAAGTCAATAAAAAGTACATCCCTAACATTCCCTTTACTTAAAAGTAGCTGAACACAACTTCTCACCCACTTAATTTAGAACGAAAAACTCAAGACTTTCTTACTGGAGTTTCATGGAGCAGAATAAGCTTTATCACACGGAGATTGACCTGCACACCAAGACTCTTGTGTTGGAAAAGGTTAAAAACCTAAAAACAAATAAAAATAAAAAATCCTAAAATAAAACTGAAAAACATCTTAATTTTTCTAAAAGCCCAGAAATGGGAGCAGTGTCCATTTAGCTGGGAAATCTTATATATATTTAATTTTTTAATTATTTAAAAAATTAGCTTAATAAGCAGTAACTTAGCTAATTCATTTTAGTCTGGGCATTTCAATGGGGTGCTGAGAGAAGGGTGGGCTTTGATGACACTGAAGAGAAGAATTTTGGTAACTAAAATCTAGAATTTGTCTTAATTCTTAATTCACAAAATGCCAATGTCTTCCTTTCTTCTGAGAAACAGTCCTGAAAACTCAGCCTGCTTTATGCCACGTCCCAATTCATTCCTTGGAGTCTTTTTTCTCTCCCCGGCTAGCTGTCAAATAGAAACACGACTTCAAAGCTCCTCCCTTCAAAGATCCCATGAAGACACGCTTGTGGGTCATGGCTGCTTAATGGTTTCAGACCATCATAACAGGTTTTCTCAAAACGTGATGCATGTTGAAATGCTGGAAAGCAAGGTGAATTTTTATGTGGTATGTGGAGTTTTTGTAAAATTTGGCATTTATTTAATTTGGAATAGAAAATATAACACTGACACACCAAACCCATGCTCTCAGAGATAACACTAGTTGAAAGGTGGCAGAGTGTTCAGGGGGTAGCTGAACGTACACGGAAATGACTGCAGTGTGAGAAAAGCTTTTTGCTGGGAAAACAAACCAAATAATAACAAAAATAGTAAAAATGGAAGTTTTACAAAAACATATTTATCCTTGAATCAGTAGTGCTCACCCGTATATGGTAACTGGGATTATAAATGGACATTTGCCTTTCCCTTTTATTTATGTTTATTCTCCCCCTAAGAACCACTCTTCATTATGACCTTCTAATTCTGCCTTGAAGGAGGTTTACTCAAAACCATACGCAATTAGGTCAAAGGACTGACTAGGCAGTAAGCATCCATAAGATGCTAGGTGCAAATTAGATTTCTGCAGTCCGGATATTGTCAACTAAAGTTAGCTACGAACGATTCAGCTGGTTAAAAATTTAGCTCTTAGCTATCAGGTCTTACTCATTAACTAGTATTATAGCTGAAATCTAATTTTACATACCTATATAAGAGCTCAATGGGTTACCAACCTCCATTTTTATTCCATCTCACAATCCAGAGTATTTTGGGTAGGACCAGGCATATAAAAAAATATTATAACATTTCTGCCCACTTCAGCAAATGGCCTTTACAAATGAAAATGAAAAGATGGGCACAAAAAAAGAGAGAAAAGACTAATAGAGTTTTGCCACATCACAATGAACAATAAGGGTTGTTGTTTTTACTAGACGATGTGAATTATTATGTTGCTATCTTTTTTGAGACAAATCAATGTGGTAAACCTAAATATTTTTTTTTACTGATGTCAATAAAAGAAAGGAACAGTATGAATTTTTAAAGAACTTCATTATACTCACACATTTCTTCCTTAGAGTTTTCTTGAAAAAATTCCAAGCGCACTTTAAAGTTTGCCTACCATATTTAAGATGGTTAGAATGAATCTCCTGGCTGCATCTGCTCCATGATAGGAAACCATTGCTGGGTCTGCAACCACTACAGTCTCTATGTTGTATTCTTGGGGTAATTTGTATGAATATCGTTTCCCTCTTCCACTCTCTGTTATTTTTTTAGATCTAGGTCTTCCTTTATCTGCAACAGAGAAATGAATTTTCAAATGTGCCTCCATCTTGGCAAAGTAAATTTTAAAAATCTGTTTATTCAATAATTTCAAAATATGTTTACCAAATACCAGTATGTAATGATGATACAATGGTGAGCAAAACCAAGTACGCCCCCTTCACATGTGGAACCTAAAAGGGCATCTGGCATTGGAGTATGACTTTGGAACCAGACAGAATGGACTTCTGCCACTTATTAGATCTACCATTTAGGGAACTACCATCACTATATTAGCCTTAGTTTCATCTGTAAAATGAATAATACTAACACCTACTTTCTAGAGTTGTTGATGGCTTATAAGTCACATTAGTAAAAATAAAATAACTCAATAAACGAAAGGTAGATGATTTTCTTTTCGAGACCAGTAACAAAATAAAGGTCTACTTGCAAGAAGTGACTTCATCACATATCCTAATTTCAGGCAGACACCCCGAAGGACTAAAACATTATGCATGGGTTACAAAGGATTTGGTTCTGCCTTCCATCAGGATCATATATAAGTTTGACCTAAGGGTAATAAAGATTCCTCAAACAGGGCCAAATAAAAGCGGTAACCACAAATAAAAATATTTATAAATTTAAATACATAAAAATATAAAATTTCTGTTTATTAAAATATGCCACTATCTAATGAAAAGCATGCCACCAAGTGGGAGAAGATATTTACAATGTTTTTCCATAATAAAGAAATAAAAGCTACTCTAAATCAATGACAGATAAACCAATTAGAAAACTGGCAAAGGACTAGAACAGTGATTTCTCACTAAAAGGATATCCAAATGGCTAATGAAAAGCATATGAGAAGATGCTGCCAGCTGGCGTGGCTCAGTGGTTAAACATCGACCTATGAACCAGGAAGTCACAGTTTGATTCCCAGTCAGGGCACATGCCCAGATTGCAGGTTGGATACCCAGTGTGGGGTGTGCAGGAGGCAGCGGATCAATGGTTCCCTCTCATCATTGATGTTTCTCTCTCGCCCTCTCCCTTCCTCTCTGAAATCAATAAAAATATTTTTTAAAAAGATGCTCAATCTCATTAGTATTCAAGAAAATAAAAATTGAAGTTACAATAAATTAAATTAATTAAAATCCCTAGAATGGCTAAAATAAAGAAGTGATTGTATGGTGTCAACAAGAATGTGGTGACAAGAACTGGAAGTCCCATACACATACGTGCTGGGAGTTTAAATTAGAATAAACACTTTGAAATACTAAATACTGAAGTTGAACATTTGCACACGCAATGATCAATGATTGAAAATATATACTCATCAAAAATGCATGCAAATCACATGTACAATTTATTCAAAGCAGCACTATTCTTAATAGTTCAAATAACCATGAATAGTACAATGGATAGGCCTGGCCGGTGTGGCTTAATTGTTCCCATGCACCAAAAGGTTGCTGGTTGGATTCCTGGTCAGGAAACATGCCCAGGTTGCAGGCTCAATCTCCTGGAGGTGTACAAGAGGCAGCCGATTGATGTGTTACTCTCACATCGATGTTTTCTCTATGTTTTGCTCTCACATCAATGTTTCTCTCTCCCGCTCTTTCTAAAAATTAATTTAAAAATCTTTTTAAAAAATAGTATAATGAATAAAGACATTTTGGCCTATTTATACAATGAATGCTATATACCAATAAAAATAAACCAACTACTGCAGTGATGGCGAACCTTTTGAGTTCGGCATGCCAGCATTTTGAAAAACCCTAACTTAACTCTGGTGCCGTGTCACATATATAAATTTTTTGATATTTTCAACTATAGTAAAACAAAGACTTATATGTTTGATATTTATTTTATATATTTCAATGCCATTTAACAAAGAAAAATCAACAACAAAAAATGAGTTCACGTGTCACCTCTGACACGCGTATCATAGATTCGCCATCACTGAACTACTGCAATGTGCAAAAATATGGATGAACCTCCTAACAATAGGCTGAGGACAAGAAGGCAATTACAAAAGAGTAGGTGGAATTTGGATTATATCCCCAGGAAAGCATGTGGAGTGAGAAGTAGAAAGAAAAGGAGGAAGTCCTAGGAAACTCCTACATGTAGGGGTGTACATGTGGAAGAAGACACACTCATGAAGAGATGTAAGAAAAACAAAAGGAGAGCCCAAAAGAAACCACAGAGATAGCTACACAATGAGCGGGGCTTTGTACCAAGAGTAGTAAACAGACCAAGTTTGGTCTCTTTGTTGCCCCAGCTAGTGACAGCTATGTTGGCCCCAAACTGTCACTATGCAACATCCATATTTGCATGTTATATTTAAACTAGAGGCTCAGTGCACAAAATTCGTGCATGGGTAGGCTCCCTAGCAGCTGCCAGCCAGGGCCGTCCTTAGTTCTGCACCACCCCCGGTAGTCAGCACACATTACAGCAAGTGATCGAACTCCTGGTTGGTAGAACTCCTGAGGAAATATTTTGCATATTAGGCTTTTATATATATAGACCAGAGGCCCAGTGCATGAATTCATGCACGAGTGGGGTCCCTCGGCCTGGCCTGCAAAATCAGGCCAAAACTGGCTCTCTGACATCCCCCAAGGGGTCCTGGATTGTCAGAGGGCACAGGCCAGGCTGAGGGACCATATTGGTGCAAGATCAGGCCGGAGAGGGACACAGGAGGTTGGCCAGCTGGGGAGGGACTGCGGAAGGGCTCCAGGGTGTCCACCCCCTCACTCAGTCCTGATTGGCCGGACCCCAGCAGCAAGCTAACCTAATGGTCGGAGCGTCTTACCCCTGGTGGTCAGTGCACGTCACAGCGAGCGGTTGAGCAACCTTAGCATATCATTAGCATATTACGCTTTGATTGGTGGAAAGGACAACCGGACAACCAGACAATTAGCATATTAGGCTTTTATTATGTAGGATAGGCTAACTTGGAACAGTCTAAGTTCCTTAAGAATCTCAACTTCATGGTAGATGCTATCATACAAGTTAGCCACTGTGTGTGAAGATCATGCATACTGAAGTAATCATTTTATTAAGTTGCTTCCTTTGAAGCCTTCACTGTCTACACCAAATATGCTCATTCTTCATCTCCTAAATCTTGAGGCCATTTTCCAACCATATGCAAATATAAAGACAACATAATTGATATCACACACTTCCAGTCAGAGAATAAATTTTAAAACGTGTATTCACTGGGGCTCAATGTATGATCTCCATAATATCCTCCACATACTGACAATAATCTCCACAACAGTTATGGATGGTGTATGGAAATGATTTCAGCAGCGGTCTGAGTCCTCGACACACTCATGATTTATACTAAAAAGTTAAGGAATATATATTGATAATGTCACTTGCCTGCTAAAAGTCTTCAAAGACCACATTTTGCCTTCCAGATAAAGTCCTTCCCACGGCACATAGTCCCTTCGTTATCTAGTCAATGACTACCTTCTCAGGGTTGTATCTCGTGACCATATTGCAGACATTTGTCTTCAGCTCCCTGAGGTGATGCCATTGTTCCTTCTGCCTAAACACTTTCCCCAACTAACAACATGCACTAAAAATTTCACACATGTTTTTCATTTGCACACATAATGTCATTTAAATCTGACAACAACCCTGAGCTGCGGGTATCACTATCCCCATTTTGTATATTGTAAATGGAGCTTTCGAGAGATAAAGTTTTCTAAAGTCACCAAGCTAGGAAGTGGTAGCACATGAATGTGAAAACAGGCAGTTGGACCCCAAAGTCCATTAACTCAGCCTGCGTACTCTGTTCTCTTTTATTCCTGTGGTGCGGATAAGTTTTATTTGATCTCTGAGGTTCAGCCTCCCCAATCGTGAAGCTTGGGATCTTGTGTACTGAGGCTGTCACAGCTCTTATCACACTACAGCATAATTACTCCTTCACCATTTTGTCCAAAATAATACATTGATGCCCTGGCTCGGTAGCTCAGTTGGTAAGAGCACTGTCCCAATATGCTAAGGTTGTGGGTTCGATTTCCAGTCAGGACACATACAAGAATCAACAAATGAATGCATCAATAAGTGGAAAAACAAATTGATGTCTCTGTCTCTCCCCCTACCCTTATTCCTCTCTCTCTCAAGTCAATAAAATATTTAAAATAAAATAATACATTGTTTGCCTCTTGAGAATATGAGCTGTGCCTTTTAACTCCACCTCTCTGTGAGGTGACTAGTCATGCTTATGTTGCAAATATTAAGCTAAACTTCAAAATTTTAAGAGAATTGAAAAAGAGTACCTAGCTGGGTGGGAGTGAAGGTGTGCCTTAAAATCAGGGCCTCTGACCCTCAACCTCATGTGCCTTCCCTTCCTCTACATTATCCTATCTAATAAAAGACAAAAATGGTAATTGGCGTATGACCAATACCCTTTTCATTGGCTAATCAGCGAGATATGCAAATTAACTGGCAGCCAAGATGGCGGCAGGCAGCCAGGCAGCTGATGCAAACAGGGAGGCTTGCTTGCTTCAGTGAGGGAGAACTACAACGTTCCCCGCCTGCCGCTCCGGCCTCTGAGCTCCTGAAGCAACAGCTCCAAAAGATACAATGTTTCAATTATAGAGCTAAAAGATGGTGGTTAATTTGCATACACCAGTTGCGAGGGAAGACTGAGGACAAAATGGAGGCCGAGCGGCACAGAAGGGAGCCAAGTAGAGGCGGCGGCGGGG
>NW_006290675.1:1191333-1220310 GCF_000327345.1 Myotis davidii | reverse complement strand
TGCAGCAGGAGGGGCTGAGCCCAGGAGGGGAAACCCAGCAGGAGGGGCTGGGAGTGGGAGGGGAAATGCAGCAGGAGGGGCTGAGCCCAGGAGGAGAAATGCAGCAGGAGGGGCTGGGCCCAGGAGGGGAAACCCAGAAGGAGGAGCTGGGAGTGGGAGGGGAAACCCAGCAGGAGGGGCTGGGAGTGGGAGGGGAAATCCAGCAGGAGGGGAAACCCACCACAGCACCTGGGAGCAGGAGGGGAAACCCGCCACAGCACCTGGGAGCAGGAGAGGAAACCCGCCACAGCGCCTGGGAGAGGGAGGGGAAACCCGCCACAGCGCCTGGGAGCTGGAGAGGAAACCCGCCACAGCGCCTGGGAGCTGGAGAGGAAACCCGCCACAGCGACTGGGAGTGGGAGGGGAAACCCAGCAGGAGCAGCTCAGAGTGGGAGCGAAGCCTGCCTCAGCTGGTTTCGCTCCCCTCTCTGCTTGGCTCCAGCCACTGGAAGCCCTATTCTTGCAGGAATCTTCCTGCAACGGGCCTCTAGTATTTTAATAAAAGAATACAGCAAAGTTATCTTAAAGTATAAAGATCCCTGTTTTGAAAAAATATTCATATAGTAAATAAATGTAAACATAATATACTAAGGCATCAAAATGCACAAGGAAAATTGGACAAAGACTAAGTTGAATACAAGTAACTTTATGATTCCACTAGAGGCCCAGTGCATGAAATTCATGCATGGGTAGGGTCCCTAGGCCTGGCCAACAATCAGGGCCGATCTGTGGGGCAACCAGCAGGGTGACTGAGGGACCCCCACTGGCACCTGCCTTGGCCAGCCTGACACTACCTGCTCGCCGGCCCCACCCCCACCACCGCTGCAGCCAGTCACTTCCCTCTGTGAGGCAATTGGGGGGCCCCCACTGGCACCTGCCTTGGCTGGCCTTGTGTCACCGACTCGCCAACCCCACCCTCCGCCACTGCCACCAGTCGCCTTCCTCTGCAGGGTACCTGGCAGGGCGATCGGGGGTGGGGGGGCCCGCTGGCACCCGCCTTGGCTGGCCTGGGACCTGTGGGCTGGGGGCAGCTCTTGCGTTGAGCATCTGCACCCTGGTGGTCAGTGCACGTCATAGCGACCGGTCGTTCCAACAGTCATTCTGCCGCTTGGTCAATTTGCATATTAGGCTTTTATTCTATAGGACTGTGCAAAGGCAAATACTGCAATGTTATTCAAATCTGAATCATGTGTTTAATATGTGAATATATCAGCCTGAAGTAAGAGCTACAATTAGACATCTCAGTATAAGTAAATAAATATTTTATTTCTTAAACCGTTAATTTTAAAATGATTTTTTAAATTCTAGGCTCTTAAAAAGCCACTGAAAATAGGTAAGCTCAGTAAATCATCCAATTGATGACAGCTTAGCATTTCTTGTATGAGAGTGCAGGTTAATTAACATATAACAGTTATGCCTAACAAAAAATAATTAAAACTTCATGAGAAATGTTTGTCAAATCTGAACCAAGTATTTATGTGTTATAAACCTATTAAAATTAAAAACTTTCCAGAAGTCTTTTCCCCATACATAATGACGCACACAAAGCCTGCTTTCTGTCACCCACGTACATGGGTGTCTAGAACAGCTGGAACTTACTACAGTATAACTCATACATGGCTATCTCCTTACATGGACTAAATTCAAGCTGTGATGGCTGTTGTCATTTCACCATGCAAAAGCCTTTCTGTTGCTTTTTCACAGTGCTATGACTTCCATTCAGCTGTTATATGCCTTTTGCTATCGTTCTTAGAATGGAGAAGAGAGATGTGTCTTTTAAATTGACTTGATCATGTACACCGAATGGTGTGACAGAGATTCACTTAACCACTTTTGAAGATGATTCCCATGAAGACTGATATCATACCTTTCACAAAAGAAAACAGAAGTCGCGGATTAATTTGAGATGACTATATCTAAACAGAAACATATCGTAATCCAAACCCCTACCCAATTGATGATAGGAACATCCTATGGCCTCTGCAAATGTTACTCTTGTCATAATTCATATATCTAAATCTGCCTCAAAACCATAACCAACTTTAGACTGAATATCTTGGCACTAACACCTAATTTGAAATCTGCAAGTCGAATTTTAAAACCTTTGCACCAAGAATTCTTCAATAAATTCATATTTCCTCAGATTCTAATCTAATATCAGTGAATATTCACTGAGATGTCTGGTTTATATGTCTAAAAATCTGTCCTAGGGAAACTCATTATTTTCTGAATGTTGGCTACGACTTCCAGGTCCTACTTATATAAGAGAAATCATTCATTTCCCCTGCCATTCTTGCTAATGCCACAAAGCTCTGCCAAAGGAAGGAAGTGCACCAAATAGTCACCATTTCATTTCTGTGAAGTACTGGCAGACAGACAGAGACAAGGGTTTGATGGCTAGGAAGGTTGATGTGCCTCTGAAACTGCCAGATTTAGGGTATTCTCATACTGAGAATAAAATTCAAAGAAATTTTTACTCTTCTTCCTATTCCTCTGATAATTTTAACCTCCAAGGTGAGTTTTACTTGGGTAAAATGTTTAAAAATTTTTAAAAAGAAAGAAAGAAAGAGTAAAAGATGCTTCCAGCCAAAGGAAAGAGGTAGCTATGCCGTTCTCACAGAGCTGGACTAAAATAAGGCCAGGAGCTCACAGGACCGGCCTCAGGATGCTCAGTGTCATTTCTATCCCAGTGAGGTGACCCACATCCCAAGAGAAACACTTCACAATTCAGGAGACGTGTGGGGTATATTACATATTAATCTCTGAAGTCCTTTTGAGTTCATATTTCTTGATATTAAAATATGGCACTGCCCAGAAAACTAAGAAAATAATCTAGAAATAGATTTAATTGTCATTAACCAAAGGAAAAAGATAAAAGCTAGTAAATGAATGGATGGATGTGTGGGTAGAATTTTTGAAGGATCCATCTCATATTGCTCCCCCCGCCCCCCACATTGAATAGTGAAACCTTTCAGAGGGCATTACCTGAAATGATACCACAGTAATGACTGTGAGGAGTTGGCTTCACTGTGACTTTCTCCTGCATGGACCTTTTCTGCCTATATACACGGTGCGGGTGACCCGTTATCGCCACTGTATCGTTGAGTGGTTCAATAAATATGAAGTCCTCATTGAGCTGTATGAATCCCATCTGGAATAAATAACATAAAAAGACATGTAAAAAATGCCATTTGAATAAATTACTTTCTGGGTTCTCCTACTCACACACTATTTTCTTTCACATATGTGCATACATTCTTCTAGTGAAGCTATTTGAGCAACCGCATAATAAAGTAACTGTCTTCCCATTTTATTACTTCATCTTTATGTACTTTATTACACTAGCATAAACCTCATTTAGTTAGTCTTAGCCTGTGTGGGTGGGAGGCTAGATGCCAGCAACAGATGCACAGTAAAACTTCTGGAATGTTAAAGGCTCACTTTGGGAGACCCATGGGTTCACTTACATGTACAGCATGTACAGAAGAGCAATACAGCTTTTAATTGCATACACGACATAGTCCAACTTTTTGACAATCAGTATTTAACAAAGTAAGTCATGTAACATATCAAAGCAAACGTAAGAGACATAGCATTAAAGTCATTATATAAAATATTCTTAAAGCCTTCTACTAAACATTTTGAAAACCTTGTGAACAATATATTACAGGAGAAGAAAAGGCATCACTTACATAAACAAGTTTCATTTCATTCAATGCCAAGAAAATGGATTTTAAAGTTCACCAAGTGTGGGCAGAGGGCTAAAAACTGTAAAATATGGTTATGATCAATAAAAAGAACTCATAACAAGTAGGTATCCTTTTATGATATTGAAGCTAAGCCTAGTCATTTCTTTCCTTTTTTAGAATAAATTTGCATTATAACTAGGAAAATATTCCACATGGAAGAACATATGACTTAATCTTTTCAATTTTACTTTACTCCACTGTAATAAATATATAAATATATATTTGATCACTCTGTTAACTCTTTAGTAAATATTTTTGAAGAAATAATCCCTTAGAACCTACATTATTCATACCCAATCTGCTAATATCAAACTTCATAATTCTGCTTTGCATTAATTATATATAGTTCGTTTTAACTTGATCCACATATACCTACCACAGTAAAATATAATTACTTTTTCAGACACAGTAAATCTCCCAAGCTGAATAGTAAGTAAAAATAAATCTATATTTTAAAAAAGTACATTTTCCTTAGAAGTATAAAAGAGGCTTTTTCTTTTGCTTTGTTCTAATGATTAAAGTATATTGCATCTTCCATACAAAAAGTCCAGGTGATTACGAATATGCTATCTCATGTCATTCTGTAAGAATTAACATTACAAGATACCTTAAGTAATCTAAAAATCTTCATCAATTTCATTTTATTATACCACCAATAAATTTTGAAGAACTAGAATAACAGTTCCACCTGGCCAGCATAGCTCAGTGGTTGAGCGTTGACCTATGAACCAGGAGGTCACGGTTCAAATCCTGGTCAGGGCACATGTCCAGGTTTCAGGCTTGATCCCTAGTGCGGGGCATGCAGGAGGCAGTTGATCAGTGATTCTCTCTCATCACTGATGTTTCTACCTCACTCCCCCTCTCCATTCCTCTCTGAAATCAATAAAAATATATTTAAAAAATAAAATAATAATTACACCACTTCTATCTGTCCCCTTGTCTCTCCCTCACTCCCTTTTCTTCTCTCTCTCTCTCTCTTTCTCTCACACACACACACACACACACACACACACAGTGCAACCTCACATGCACATATCATTTGGGGGTGGGAATAATGCAAAAAAAAGATTTACTCTAATGATTCTTTTAAAATATTATTCTTTTAAAATATGTATATATTTGTCCAGCCAGCATGGCTCAGTGGTTGAACGTCAACCTATGAACCAGGAGATCACAGTTTGAATCCTAGCACATACCTAGGATTGCGGGCTCAAACTCCAGTAGGGGGCGTGCAGGAAGCAGCCAATCAATGATTCTCTCTCATCATTGATGTTTCTATCTCTCCCTCTCCCTTCCTCTCTGAAATCAATAAAAATATTTTTAAATAAATTTTTTAAATATGTATATATTTGGGGCATTTTTTCGTGTAATTTTAATATGACACTATCTATAGACATTTTTAAAAGGAGAAGGACCAACTTAAAAAGAAAAAAATGTTATTCATTCAATGTATATTTACTGTCTGACCACAGTGTGCCGGCTCAGTTCACTCTGGGGCACATTCAGTGTTCTCTCTCCAGGGACGCGTTTCCTGTCTGAGATCAGAATACTATCCTGCAGCATGGGAAGTGCTCTGGCTTAGGTTGGTTTCTTTCAAGATAATGACTTGTATTAAAAAGAATTGCAGAAAAATCTTAAGGTTTTCTGTGTCTCCACAAAGGGCTTACTTTTTCCACTAATAAAATAGATTGTTTTATCTGTACTATGCTTGTACAGGCATGGAAGAACGCAAATCCATGTTAACTTCTCTGCACAAGGGCCTCTGTGTTCGACGATCCGCGATGAAGCAGCACTTTAGGGCAAATATTGTCCTTTCCATTTTAGAAGAAAAGGAAAGGTTATGTGAATTAATAGGACACGGTTCCTTATCTAAAATAAATGCAGAATATATAAGTGTTTTACTTCCAGTTGCTCTTTTTAGATTTTTCAATGAGACATTTCATGCAAATATTTGGCAATGAAATTAAGTTTCACAGTTATTCCCTACCTTATTTCTGTCACCATGTACATTTCCTCATATGGTGGCATCTGTTATTTTGTCACTGAATGTTATTCTTTGATTTGATGATTTAGCAAGAATTTCAGTATTTTGCACATTTACCATAACTTACATAAAGGTGTTGCCAGCCATGTCTTCTCTTACTGGTTCTGATATTTCATTTCTCTATTTAGATGCCTCTGTGCTTTTCAAAACAACCATTAACATTGATTTACAAGTAGGTTTACTGATACTACCACCAACTTCTATCACAACATGAAATGTAATTTGGCCAATATGCACAAATTTTTATATATTGTTTCTTCAATTCACCAAATATCAATGTTGCATTTGTTTGAATTTAAATGAACCATGGCCTATTAAATAGATAAACAGATTCCAAAGCTCTAATCTCTATATGCAAAGTGTTCCCATGGGAGTTCGACCGGGAGACTGGGAGTTCTATTGCTCGCTATGATGTGCACTGACCACCAGGGTGCAGCGAAGAATGAAGGAAGGCCCCAGCTGGCAGCCAGCAGCAGGGAAGGGAAGTCCGAGCTGGCAAGCAGAAGAAAAGCCCCAGCCAGCAGGCCTGATTGCTGACCAGGCCTAGGGACACTACCTGTGCACGAATTTCATGCACTGGGCCTCTAGTAGAAGCATAACTAAAAAGTAGCCAAAAAATTAGTAAGCAACCTGGCACTCTCCACTCTGGTTCCCACTCCTACTGGGTTACCTCCCTCCCTTTCACGGCCTCACTTCCTGTTCACTCACAAAACTGAAGCACTACTGTGGTTATTTCTCTCAAGTATTCCCTTCATTCTTCCATGCGCTTTCTTGAACTTGTCTGTATTTTACAAAACCTAGGTTTTCTAGCTACCCTTTAACTGAACTGGCTAAAAGTATTTTATCTGAGGCTCAAACGTGTATTGTGAGAGTCTTTGAGAATATCCTTTAAATATATACATATATACATGTATATTTAAAGGATAATTAAGAACTAAATACCATCCTAATGTCCCTAAATGCTAAGGGACATTAGGTGGTAGATCATTATAACTTCAGGACACAAGAGGAGTCCTGAAGAATAGCAGGCTTTGGATAAGACTGCGGCAAGGTGGCTCCCTAGGAGAGGAGGCATTGGGAACAAGGGCAAAGAGGACTTGGAGTCTCAGAAACAGTTCAAGAAGAGGCCTGGCTTGAGAAGAGAACTGGAGAAATGTAGCCAAAAGATAAAATGAACCCATATAACTGGAAACATCAAATGACCAAGAGCTTGATAGCAAAAGGAAAGTCTATCTCCTGAAGACCTGAGGATCCTGGAAGGAGCACAAGTGTTTCCTTTCTAAACAACAGCAATGGAAGTTGCTGAAAAGTCTGGCATCAGTATGTGCTTGTAAAAACACTTTCGACAAATATTTGTCTGATGCTCTACATGATCTGAATGTCTACACAAGTTTGGCTTTATTTCCTTAAGTATTTTCTTGTATGGTAATGTTAGAATATCTATCTCATTAAGTAAATACAGCATTATGTACTTTAAAATGTAAGCATAATATAGGCGAGACATAAATTTGACTAAGTTTGTTTCACACTTTATTTTTAAAATGTCATTTTCAATATTATTATAAAATTGGAGTATTTTTTCATGCATTTGTGCATTCTATGTACACACACAAATCTGTATGAAAATACACCTCTGACACCACATCTATCCTACTGCCTTATACTAAAATACTCTGTCTGCCCTGACCGGTTGGGCTCAGTGGATAGAGCGTCGGCCTGCGGACTCAAGGGTCACAGGTTCGATTCCGGTCAAGGGCATGTACCTTGGTTGCGGGCACATACCCAGTAGGGAGTGTGCAAGAGGCAGCTGATCGATGTTTCTCTCTCATTGATGTTTCTAACTCTCTATCCCTCTCCCTTCCTCTCTGTAAAAAAGGATAAACACCAAGTCCTTAATGAAGACAGATACGGTATAAAGTCATGACAAAGTCTTGCTTATCATTCCAGCTTTCTTTTTACTACTTAAACTTCATATAGAACCCTAACAAACCAATTTTAATTGTGTGAACAAGCTTTCTATTGTAACATGTTTCCAAAAAAACTTCCAGCTGCATGATTACATCTTGGTACATGGCATGCGCTGCTTTCTCTTTCCAGAAAGTCACTGTCAGTATCAAGAGTTATTTCTTCAAAATCAAGCCAACCCTGTTTTCTGTCCAAAGTAACCGCTGCCTCCCTTATCCACTTCTACCCTGGACCTTCTCCACTATGACACTAATAAACCCTCTGTGGTTATTGTTTTGGGGTCTCTCTGATTAGACCATGAGCTGTCTGAGGGAAGGCATTGGCCACAGAGCCTCTCGTCATGCCTTCAATACACAAGGTCTGCTACATAACAGGTGCTCAAGGAATATTGCTTTTAACTCAATGTATTCTTCCTTCTTGAGATCAAAGAAAACATATCCATTCACTGCCCTCAAGAGCAGTCTATTTACTCCACCTGGGGCTCCATCGTGGGGGCAGGAGGGGGGGGGGCGGCGTGGCGGCTACAATTTGATTTCTTCCTCTGGCAGTTCTGTTGCTTTCTTTGCGGGCCCAAGTTCTATTTTTAGGAAAAGCTTTCAAGGCACATTATGAACACCATTCACATTTTCTTTCCCTGACAAAGGGCTTCAACGAGAATCACAAACTACAATGTAAAAAGGAAACTCGGAAACCATCCTGCCATCACTGGAGCTTTAAAAATCAAGAAAACCAAGGACTCGCCTAAAATCACACAGTAAGTCCCTGTGAATGTCAGGGCTGGAATCTGCAGCTCCCAATTTCCAAACTGATTTGGGGTTTTAATCCATCACTCTAAATTTGCTTGCTACCTACATTACTTACATTTTCACCTGCATTCTAGTTTGCCCCACTGAACTCCAGAAATTGTTCCGGGTCACCTTCAGCTTCCTTTCCTTGACTCTCCTCCCTAAGGCATTTGACCCTGGACAATTTTTCTCCTCTGTGTCGCTGTAGTTTTCCTTTTCTCTAGCCACTGTTTCTGCTTCCTGACACAGGCCGATGCTCCTCACTCCAGCGCTGGTCTCTGGGCAGCAACTGTTCTGCATTTGTCCCCTCCCGTGGTTTTATTAGCCCCCTCTCTGGAGATGACTCCCCAAATCCCCTCCCATCCCACTGCTTGCATCCGAGACGCACGCTCCGCTTCTCATCTCACGACAGTGGGACCGCCATTCTCCTCCCAAGTCTTTTCTCTGTTCATGACTCTTTTTTCTAGTTACTCAGGCTTCAATCATTATATAGTCCTTCACTCTTCTCTTTTGAAATGTATGTAAAGGTATTTCGAAGGAAACAATAAGGTAAGAAAATACGATGCCTGTATGCCAGACACTGCATATACATGATTTCATTGAATCAGAAACAGCCAGCTGGAGACACCTATGTTAATCTCACCCATTTTAGAGTTGGGTGGGGGGATAGAGTTTCAAAAAGTAGTCTTGCATTCTAAGGTCACAAATCAGTCTGTGGTGAAACAGAATTCATACCAAAGATGGCCTGGCTTCAGACGTGCGCTGCCTTCGTGAGGCTATCTGAAAGCGGCTAGGCCTGCCATATGAGTGTTATTCCAAAGAACTCTCATCTTTAAAAAATTTTGCACTAAGGATTTGACGTCAAGCACAGCACCTCACAGATGGTCGAAGTCCAAAATCTGATATCAATAGCAAGGCCAGGCCCCATCCCTCACAAAGCAGGAGACAAAATATTGCACTCGGCTCTGAGCTTTATCTTAGGCTGACAGTTCTCTGGGACCAGACTTACAAGCTGCCAAGAGCACGCTGGCTTTCTCAGTGGCCCAGGGTTTTCTCTCTGGGCCTCCTCCATGGTGGCTGCCCAATGACTCTCCCACGGCAGATCTGCGGGAATATTTCCAGATTTTAGTTTTCTTTCCTTCTTCCTTTCTTTTAGTTCTCTTTGTTGTTTACCCTCTTAAAATGTGATCTTAAAACCTGAGCTTTTAAATAGCAGAACATTTAAAAACATAGGTAAAGAAAGAAAATAACCATCCCAAATCCTGCACAATTATAACGTATGCATATACTATTTCTTTCTAGTCTATTTACACACACACATACACACAAAGTATATTTAAGTATATGTGTATGTGTCAGTGTGTGTGCATGCGTGCTCCTATACATATACATACATATGCTAGTTTTATATTCTACTTCTTTTTCCCAGTTAAGAATAGCTTTAATAGCTATTTTGTTTCTTAATCGTATTAAATAATCCTCATAAGCTTGCTTTTTCATTGCTGAATAATAGTCTGTCCTTTAAATGTATAATAATTTTATTAGCTATTCATTCACTTGATCCTCTATTCCATAAAATGCCTATGAGTTCCAACTTTGCACAGCCAGAGCTGAGGGTGCAGCAGTGAACGAGGGAAGACACATCACTAACTTATACTTTAGGGAGGGAGACAATGTGCTACTGATTCAACTGGTCTAAGTTACACACAATTGCCCCATAACCATTGGTTAATGAGCTTACATTGATGGTTTATATACATATTCATGTCTGCGTTCTGTTTCACAATATAAAACAAGGTTAAAATATAGCCCATAGGCCACAGTAGGAGCTGAAAGTGACCATCCAGGGAAGATGAATTAACCCTCTTCAAAAGACAAGAGTGAGACCCAGGGATTGATGGGTGTTTCTGAAGAGGAGACCCTCCCATGAGAGAAAGAGAATGTTCATTCTAAGCAGCCATCAAAAACAGTGCTCGCCCTGGCCGGTGTGGCTCAGTTGTTGGAGCATCATCTGGTGAATCAAAGGTTTTGGGTTTGATTCCTGGTCAGGGCACATGCCCAGGTTGCAGATTCGATACCCAGTTGGGGTGCATACAGGAGGCAACCAATCAATGTATCTGTCTCCCTCTTTCTCTTCAGTCTGTTCCTTCCCCTTCCTAAAAGAAAAAAAGAAAAAAAAAAGCAATAAAACATATCCTCAGGTGAGGATTTAAAATAAATAGTGCTCAGCAACACCATTCCATGACACTGTCAGTCACCTGAACATTCTCCTGCCCTTCGCCTCCCCTGTGGCTCAGTCCTAGAGGAGCCCGAGGAAGCGCAATACTGAGCAGGAGTCATGAAGCTCTAGGTGGGGAAGTAATGAGGATTCCAACTTCATCCGCCTTCATCATTGGGAGTGATGAGCTCTGAGAAGGCCTGGATGTGGAGTGCGTATGGCAGAAAAATGTTAACTAGATGTGAATGTGGACTGTCGATTACCAAATATTTTAATTACCAGAGACTTCCTGTAACTAAATTTACCAGGGGACTTTTCACAACCTGAGTGTGAACAACACCAGAAGGAAGACCAGAAAGAAAGAAAGACACACCACTTGTTTTATGAAGACATCCCTAAAGTCCTATTTACTGAATGAAAAGTTACATATGTATAATATGAAGTCAGGTGCCAAATCCCATGAAGGGGTTAGAGACATCTGAGCAGAGACCTAGAGTTTGAGAGATGGCCAGGCCAAGGTGTATGGGGAGAACGTTCCAGGGAGAGGGAGAAACAAAGACCCTGAGATCAGAATAAGCTTAGCATATTTACGGAAAAGCAAGGGTAGTACAGTTGAAACAGTGATACATGGGAAATGACTATTAGAAAGGAACTCAGGGGCATTCCACACAGCGTCACTTATTTGACACACATTCAAAATAAATCCTAATTAAATCCTCCCTTGTTTTTTAGACCATCTATCTCTCTTGGACACTGGTTACAGATTTTACTATGGGACATGTTATAATGGCTTCTGTGCTTAGGGTCTTACAACACAGTCTTAGTCTATCTACATAATATTTACACAGGACTAGATTTCACTCTTACAAATGAAAAAAATATGCTTTCTCTCCCATTTTCTTTAAAACCAATGTCTTCTTTTTCCCAACATGTGACAGAGATATAGATGTAAAGACAATTCCAAAATGTTCCTTTTTAACTGCATCACAGATAAGCAGCATCACAAGTATGACCATAAACAGAAGCTGTTCTATGTTGAAGAAGTGAAAACGAAGTGGTAAAAACTGGTAAAATGGAAAATGAATGTTCCATCCTAACATTTACTTATCCAAAATGATTGATATATTTGTCTTATAAAGATTATCTCATTTCTCATTTTATATAGTCTAATTTTTGCTCACATCAAGAAAAACTATGATTTTCATATACTTTCTTATATCCATTCACTTCACTGTAATCTCTTGTTGCTTAAGTGATTTTTAATTGATCCCTTGGATGTCTATGGATTCTTTAAATATGCAAAAAGCCAGTTGACATTAAGCAAATCCAGTTTTTAACTTACTTCTAAGCTTATCCTAAGTTCATCAACCAGTGTTTTCAAAAGCTACATTCCACGGTATCTTCTTGATGATTATTTAATGGTCACTACAAATACACCCACTGAGTACCTACAAGTGAGCAATTTACTAAGTATTCAAAGATGAAAACAATCTCTGTCTTCATGAACCTTATATATTAGGGGGAAAGACAGGAAAAGAATTAGGTATTCAGACAAATATCCTTAAGAAATTATAAATTTACTTATAACGGTGTATGTTTGGATCTCATATGTTTATGTCACAGTAAAATATTTTAAAAATGAAAAACAAATAATAAATAACTATACTACTTAGCAATATAGAGGCTAGGCAAGTATCAAAAGAAATGCAAGTGCTCACAGCAGGCAGAAGTTAAGGATGGAGAGGAGGGGGCAGGAATGTTCACTTTTTCCAATATAACTTTTGGAGTAAGTACTGATTTTTCAAATGATGTACATATATGACTTAGATTACACTTTAATTTTTAAAAAAGGTTGAAATAAGACTTGTTGAGAGGCAACTGCAATAATTAAAGTGGCATCAGTGTAAAGTGTGTAAGTGAAGAGGACCAATACATGAGTCAGCACACAGTTAAAGAACTGACATAAAGACTGCAACAGTGGCAAGAATCGTAGACAATCATTATAGCAGCAAAAATAGAACAGAGGGGTTGGCAGGGCATGATTCATACGGAACTCTGAAACCATAAGACATTTAGATTTTATTTGACCTAAAATAGGAAGCAACTGTCGGTGGATGGCCTAATTTAATACAAATTTTGAAGAAAGTCATTCTTGTTCTTTTTGGAAAACAGATTATAGGGTGATAAGAGTAGAATCGGGGAGACCAGTTAGTTATAATAGCCAAGTGTGAGATCATGGTGGCTAGACCAAGGAAGCAACACAGGGTGGCTGAACTAAAGACGCATAGAAACATTAAGCGCATCTGAGATTAATTTTGGATTCTCATACACACTAGAGGGCAACCACTCCAATTTGTTAATGGTTTAGATGTTGGAACGTGGAGGGACAATAATGTAAGGACTTAGGATGACTCCAGAGTTTATAGCTTCAGTACTCAAGAAGGGTAAGTAGATGTCTGTGATAATGATATAAATGCCAGACACTGAGGATGAAACAAATTTTAGTGACAGAGAATCAAAGTGTCTTATAGGAACGTAGTAGGTTTTAAATCATGTGAAACATCCAAGTTGAGAAATCAAGTCGATATTTGGGGTATGGAGTTTAGTGGAGGGTTTTGAGCTAGAGACTTACATTTGGGAGCTGCCAACATTTTTCAATCCATGGGGTAAGTGATGCTACCCAGAAAGAGATGGTAGAGCAGGAACAGAAAAGGATCTAAGACCAAACCCTGAGGACCTTAACATGGAGAAGTAGGGAAGGAATCAGCTAAGGAGACTGGAGGAAGGGCTGGTGAGGTTGTATAGTTGATTTTTTTAAAACTTAGAATTAACTCTTTCTAGAAGTGGCTTTAAAGAAAAAGCTCTCATTCATTTCCTTCTGAAAAAAAGCTATTGCCTGGTCTAACCCAGGCTGCTCAAGTTAAAACTTCAGTAGCCCTATGCAAGATGAACAAACACATGAACTCATGGTTCTGTGAAGTTCAACAGCAAAACCTGAGCAAAGGAATACTGCCCTGAGCTAATCAGCCAGGGCTCTCAAAAGTCATAACAATGTTACCTACTTTTCTGGCATTTTGGGGAGACATGAGGAGAATTTAAACTTATTGACTACGTTTTAAACTTATTGACTAATTTTTAAAGGGGGCTTCCAAACTTGCCACCCACCTTAGCACTTAATGAGCGAGTATATTCTGTTAAAGGGTTAGTTACTCACTGATTTCTCAGAGCCATTCACCATGGTGATGAGCACTGGCGGCACTTATCTCATGCAATTCCAGCCCAGTTATGTGCTTGAAGTGGAACTGAATGAGACCACTGAGAAAGCTGCACAGCTGCAATTTGGGGAAGGATTCATCACTGCCAGGTCTTTCGGGTGACCTCACAATTAGCAGAGATGCTGCCAACCTCCTACATACCCCTAGAGAGCAGATGCAAATTCACTTTACCATGGAAACAAGATTAGTGGAGCAAACTACTCAAGGACCAGGGCCCTGGTACTCAGAGACATGGAAAATCTGCTGCAACTCATTTTCCGGATTCAATTAAAGGTCAAATAAATACAATTCATTTACTTGACAATACTTACTGAGTGCAAACCATGTGTGAGCTAATGTGCTAGCTGCAGGAAATACACCAGTCATTTCAAAACAATCTTAAGTATCTTTTATAATAATTAAGAAGTTTACTTATTGCAGATTTTATCTTCTTTCCCGTTTGCACCCACATCAGCCAAATGTGTTGTTGTTTTTCATTAAGGACCCTTGGATAATTCATATAGTCTCTCCTACCGCCCCTCATTCTGAATGCATTAAGTAACATCCAATAAATTATAGTGGTGTTTTTCCCCTTTAAAGGTAGCAATAAATCGTGTACCAACAAAGTTCTTTTTCACATGGCCTGTTTCTTAACTACAAGATCCCTAATACAAATGTATGACTAGGGAGAGCTGAAAGAACACACTTGACCTTTTTTCCTCCCAACCTTTCTTTAGTCTCTTTCATACATGTCCCATCAGTAAGTACAGAGGCTCAGAAAGCTAATGTAATCTCAGACTGATTTATTAGAGGTTAGCCTGGGAGGTCATATACCTAAAGAGCTGAAATGATCTGGTATAAACCAGGAAACCCAATGCACTCTGCATATCCCACACCACATCAGGAATATTATATCCATGCATCACATTTTATAAAGACATGTATAAACAGGAACATACCTGAACAAGAAATTAGGCGTCAGTTTGTTCCAAATTCTACCCAGAGAAGAAATCGTTCAACAACATCTCATAAATATTTAATATCCTGTTTATGCATTTCAATCACTACTTGAGAGACGACCACTCTGAAGCAACCCAGGCCTCTACTGGACAGTGGTAATCCTCACAAACATTTCTATAAAAGGTCCAAAAGGTGCTTCACCATTACTTCAAACCATGAGCCCTTATTCTGCATCCCAAGCATCTTTTCACATTTCAAAATACAGTGAGGCCTTGACTTACGAGTTCAACTCGTTCCGTGACGGAGCTCGTAATTACTCGTATGTCAAATCTTAAAGTGAACGAGTGAGACAGTGAGACACGTGATGCTGGGCTGATGTTGTGGCGTTCACTGTGACGTTCACTGCACCAACTAGTGGTGGGGTATCTGAAGCGGGCTCGTAACCCGAATTTTAGCTCGCAACTCAAAGCAAAAATCGGCCGAGAGACAGCTCGTATCTCGAAAAACTCGTTAGTCAGGACACTCGTAAGTCAAGGCCCCACTGTATTCTCACGGCCTCTCTGTACGTGCTCAGTTACTGTAACCATTCCCAATAGGAAATGGGTTCCCTGTCCTTCTTCACTGTTTTCATTTTACTTGGAAGTTCTCTACTTTATAAATGTCATTCTGAAGGTTGATTTTCTTTGCTTTTAAAGTATGGAAATGGCCCTGGCTGGTTTGTCTTGGTGGAGGGAGTGTCGGCCTGTGGACTGAGGGGTCCTGGGTTCAATTCTGGTCAGGGGCATGTGCCTGTGTTGCGGGCTTGGTCCCCAGTGGGGGGCGTGGGGGAGGCAGCCGATTGGTGATTCTCTCTCATCATTGATGTTTCTATCTCTCTCTCCCTTCCTCTCTGAAATCAATAAAAAAATATATTTAATAAAAAAGTATGGACATGAATGTTGAACAAAAAATGTCTTAATCACATAGGATGAGCTGAAACAAAGAGACTGTAAGAAAAGTAAAACATTAAGACTGGTGTAGAATAACAAGATGAAAAGTGTTTTCATTTATTATTTCTTTTCTTTCTGTATTGCTTAAATTCTGTGGTATACACAAAAATATATTCTTTGCTGATCTGACAAAAATAGGTATAATTTTGATTCATTCACACCAGGTGGCTACTGTCATATTGGCTTTTGTCATTTTTTTTATTTGACAAGCTAAGGGATAGAGGTCAGTGTCTCTGACTAAATAGTCAGGTATTGTGTGTTTTAAAAATTCTTGAGGCACACCAGCTGAAAACCATTGATCTAAATGAATGAGATGCTTATAAAATACATGCTCTTAAAAGACAAGTAATAGTGGTTCAGTGTTCACTCTGCAAATTCTCTCAGTAACCTCGAAAGAAATGACACATCTGGCCCCAGAATCCATGGATTTTTATTTGAAGAATTAGGGGCTCTCTAATCTCACGACCTACCTAGACTTCAATTCCATTTGGCCAGTATTTCTCTTTCACAAGCTTCAAATTAAGTATTTTAACTAATTTTGTATTTGATTTGATAGAGGCAACATAGGAATCAGAGCACTTCATTCACCTTTCATATAATACTAGAGGCCTGGTGCACGGATTTGTGCACCAGTGGGGTCCCTCGGCATAGCCTGCAGGGATCGGGCCAAAACCAGCAGTCCAACACCACTTGCCACTCCTGCCTGCTGCTCCTGCTCATCCCAGTCCTGCTGCGCCTGCCACCATCTCTCAATAGGCTCACTGCCACACCACTGCGGGCTCTGGGCTGCAGCAGCCAGCCGAGAGCCCTGCGTCTGGCGCCCGTCAGTCAGTTGAGCGGTGCTCCCACTTGTGGGAGTGCACTGACCACCAAGGTGCAGCTTCTGCATTGAGCATCTGCCCCACTGTGGTCTGTGCGTGTCATAGCAACCGGTTGACCGGTCGTTCGGTCCCTTCAGCTTATATATATATATAGATTATGACTTTATTCTTACCCTGTAAAGCACTTAGTTCAGTCCCTAGCTGGTTATCAATGCACATTCTTTTCTCCTTTCTATGTCCCATTCTTCTGAAATTTTTGAAGACCGTATAGGAAACTGAAGGCTATAGGAAAACAAGAAAATCAACCACCATTTCTGTAGATGTGCATTTTATAGTCACATTAGTCCCTTGGCCACGTGAAATTAATTAAGTCCCTGATCTGTACTTGAGTGGGGAAGTGTCAGAGTCCTTTTGGAGCTGTTTCTGAGTGGCACTTCAGCACTAAAAATTTGAAAGGAATATTGGGGAAAGAATGTTTGTGAGGAAACTTCACTCATTTCCTGAAAGCAAGGGGTAATTCATTGTATACATTCACTCTCAGACCTAGTTGAACCATTTGTACATTTAAATGAATGTACAAACTTCACATGGGTAAATTACTACTATGTTAACCTAATTTAATATTCTACGTTCACTTAATTAATTTCAAACTATCTAATAAATAGCATTTTGAAAGGTTTAGAAAGTTATTTAATGCATTGACCAAAACATATTCTATCTCTTTTTCTCATCTCCAGTTTATTTAACACACACAGTTATAGTCCTTATAATAATGCCAGATACTGATGAAAATAACTTACTGAATCTTAAAAAGTGAAGACAGGGAGGCACTAAGAGGTTAAGTGAAGTGTCTAATGTCACAGAGCTAGTAGGGTAGTAAGAGGGGAGATTGGATTCAAATCCACACACTTTGTCTCTTCAGTCCATGCTTTTAAGTTAAAGGAGCCAAGAGTATTCTCAAAGAAAGCTTGGTACTCTGGCTCGTCATTTTCAGACATTAATGACTAAGGTTTTTTTTCCCCTTAAAGAAGTTTATCTTTTTCCCCCATTAACCTCTTCCAGCCTGCAAAATGAGCTTTTCTTAAATGGAGTTTTTGTTTGCTCGTTTTGGGTGGTTTTGTTTGTTTGTTTTTGTAGTAGCATATGAAATTGCTTTTTATTGTAGGTCAAATATTCCTATATTAACAACGCCATACAATTCAGCCTAACAAGAAGAAACCCGAAGCATAAGGGAAAGGCAAAGGCTGTGGCACTGAAAGACCAAACTCAGTGCCTGCTCCACAGACGGGATCTGGGTGACCTGGAGCACGCAGTACTGCCTCTGGGGGTCTGATTTTTCTCACTGTGAGTGTGGGAACACTGAAAGATCTGTTGATCATGGCTCCTGAGGAAAAAAAGCAGTTTAATCTGGAAAAAGTTCTCATCAACGACAATGTGCAAAACAAACACTAAGTACAATTCTGAAAAGAGTGCCCATGTCCTAATTACAAAAGATGGATGCTTCTGAAGTACTTCCATAATTCAAAATATGCTTCTTAGAAAACATGAAAACAACCAATCTCAGGAAATTGCAACTGAATTGTTCATTCATCCAGAAAATTAAGAGCCAATGATCCTGATCAGATTCTCGGAAATGATAAAACCAAAGATTTGAGATCTCGGAATTAAGAAAGGAAAGGTTAAGTGACCTGCAGCCCCATCTGAAAAGCAAAGTGGCCCTGTTAGGCCAAAAGTTGTTTTTGTTTTTTTAATCCTCACCCTAGGATATTTTCCCACTGATATTTAGAGAGTGGAAGAGAGGTGGAAAGACAGAAAGAAATATCAATGTGAGAGAAACACATAGATTGGTTGCCTCCTGCACGAGCCCCAACCAGGGCCTGGGCCAGGGAAGTACATGCCCTTGACCAGAATCAAATCTGGGACCCTTCAGTCCACGGGCTGACGCTCTATCCGCTGAGCCAAACAGGCCAAAAGATTTTCAACAACATCAGCTTCTTCCTAATAACTCAGTTGAGCATCCTGCCACATGCTCCTGAGATAAGATCGCCTTGGTTACCAAAAGGATCACATAGACTAACACGTTCCACATCAGCGATGAACACAAGGGACAATACAAGAAACAGAATCTCTAAGTAACCCTTTCCTTCAGTGGGCACTGTTTGCTTTGACTTCTGCAACATTACTTTTCCTTTTTCCTGTTTTCTATACTGTTCCTTGTGTTCATCTCTTTAAGATGAGAAGAGCCACAAACTTTACTTTTCGTAATGGGCACTCGAGAAATGTTGCCTTTATGATGATGACATCAGAATTACTATCTACTGACTTGTGTAGTAAACCAAAACTATGAAACAAAGTTAAACAGGCTCAATGGTAATGTTAAAAGCCTAGTCTTCAAAGACTAGTGAGGCATTGTGACATTTTAGATTATCTTTTCTACTTTGGATTAATTCCTTAAATACAACTCTTTCCTGTAAAGGAACACTCATACCAAATTTGGTTCACTTTTCAACCTAAGGAGGTGCGCTGATGCTTGTCAGATAAAAAAGAGTGAGTGTCTGTGTAAAGATTAGGACAAAGGCAACATTAAGAGTAAAATTAAAGCAAGCCTTTCCTATCTTACCCATAACAGTTTCCCTGCCCATTAAATGAAATGATAAACATGAAAGTATTTTATATAACTAATAAAACTCTCTAGAAATTAAGCCATTCCTGTGCTGTACCGGACATAGGCCTAAGTACTTGATCACTAGATAATTCTATTCTAGATTTTCACTTCAACTTAAAAGGCTGGTGTCTTTCCTTGGCTATGACTATTAATAGGGTTTTTGACAGAAAATAAGTAAAACCAAAGACCTAAAAATTATACCACATACATAATACATTGCCTTATGCTTTCTTTTTGGTCTTATATTTTATCTGTGATTATTTATTCACCTTATCCAACATGTAGACCTCAAAACCATATATGGGTATCAATCCCTTCAGGTTGAATTTAACAGCTGCCCAAAAGAATACATATAAATGACAGTTCTCACTAATTAATTATGTGCCAGAGTCAACTGCCTCACATGTTTTCCTGAATTAGTCTCTTAATTAGAAAGGACACAGACCATTACTGGTGACAAACTGAAATTAATTACTTCAACAAACTGTGATTAATTATTTCAAACTGAGAAAAGTTCATCTAGAAAATATTACGCTATTTGGAATTCAGTTCAAGTGTCAGGAAAAAAGATCAATGTATTCATTATCTTACATATATAAAAAAGAAAAAACAACACATTAAAATCCAGATACATTAATTATCATATACTGTATATATACATATCTCACGTTCAAAGGCTGTTAAATCGCATTGTTTACCCTTATCTTCAAAAAAAATCACTTCTACTGTCGTGGTAAACAACCTGCTTCCCTATTTATAATGGTCTGGCCCTCAAGCAACTTCAGTGTGAAATTATAGCTAATTTGCCTACAAACATCAGGTGGTCATAATAATTTGGCCACTCAGTGTATATGCTAATATATTGTATGTATATACAGTATATTGTGATCTATAAATAGAAATATGATCACGCCCTGGCCAGTATGGCTCAGTTGGTTGAGTGTCATCCCATGCACCAAAAGGTCACCAATTCGATTGCCAGTCAGGGCACATGCCCAGGTTGCAGGCTCAATCCCCAGTAGGGCGCGTGCAAGAGGCAACCAATGGATATTTCTCATGTTAATGTTTCTTTTTTTCTCTTTCTCCTTCTCCCTTCCCCTCTCTCTAAAATCAATAAAAACATATTTTTTAAAAAGAAATGTGATCAGACACTATGCAAGATAGTGAGCCAGACCTATCCTAATGTTATTATAAACTACACATATATATTTGTTATGAAACACTTGTATTAAATTTTAAAGACCTCAAAATCCATAAAATTAATAAAAACACTTCTATTGACTTACTATAGTGAGTTTTTAAACAAATTTATTAATATATTTATAACTTTAAAACTGTAAGTTTATATTTTATAATTGAAATGCGCTGTTATTTTTATCAACTTTCTATTTAAGCCCTGAGACATATGGATCAATGGAACAGACAGAGAGCACAGAAATAAACCCACACTTTTATGGTCCATTAATATTTGACAAAGGAGGCAAAAATATACAATGGGCTAAAGATACGCCACTCAATAAATAGTGTTGAGAAAACTGGACAGATAAATGTGCAAAAAAATGAAACCAGACCATCTTCTAACAACAAACACAAGAATAAACACAAAGTGGATTAAAGATTTAAATGTTAGACTCGAAACCATAAAAATCCTAGAAGAAAACATAGGCAGTAAACTCTCAGACATCTCTCATAGCAATATTTTTTCTGATATATTGCCTCAGGCAAGGGAAACAAAAAAGAAAAATGGGACTACATTAAATTAAAAAGTTTATGCACAGCAAAGGAAACTATCAACAAAATGAAAAGACAACCCCCCGAATGGGAGAACGTATTTGCCAATGACACATCTGAAAGGGGTTAAGTCCAAATTTTATAAAGAACTTATATAACACAATACCAAAAAAAACAAACAATCTAGTTTAAAAATGGGCAGAGACCCTGAATAGACACTTCTCCAAAGAGGACATACAGATGGCAAACAAACACATGAAAAGGTGCTCAACATCATTAATCATCAGAGAAATGCAAATTAAAAGCACGAGATATCACCTCACACCTGTCAGAGTGGCTAGCATCAATAAAGCATCAAACAACAAGTGTTGGCAAGGATGTGGAGAAAAGGAAACCATCATTCACTGTTGGTTGGTGCAGCCAATGTTGAAAGCACTAAAAAATTAAAAATTGCCCTAGCCGGTTTGGCTCGATGGATAGAGCGGCAACCTGAGGACTGAAGGGTCCCAGGTTCGATTCCAGTCAAGGGCACAGGCCCTGGTTGTGGGCTCGATCCCCAGTAGGGGGTGTGCAGGAGGCAGCTGATCAGATGATTCCCTCTCATCACTGATGTGTTGCTCTCTCACTCTCCCTTTCTCTCTGAAATCAATAATATATATATTTTTTTTAATTAAAAATGGAACTGCCTTATGACCCAGCAACCCCACTTCTGAGAATATATCCAAAGAGACCCAAAAAATTGATTCAAAACAATATATGCACCTTTATGTTCACTGCGGCATTATTTACAACAGCCAAGACATGAAAGCAGTCAAGTGTCCATCAGTAGGTGAGTAGATTAAAAATAAACAAACTATGGTACATTTAGACACTGATTGGATAAAGAAAAAGGTGGAGGTAGCACTTACTTCCTGCCCCTGTAAATATGATTAGTGGAAGACTCTATCGCCTTTTCTATTCCTTGCAGTTTTTCATAATTTACTACTTACCACCACCACGGCATAGAAAACTATTCTTATTTTTCATATGTAAAGTTTCTGAATACTTTAAAATGTATAAAAAAGTATCCTAAATTATTAAAAGGTAAAACATAAGGCATTTCCAAACTAATTTGTACTAAGAAAGTGATACTAAATTAGGGGTTATTACTTATTTACAAAAAAAAATTACCATAGGTTTCCCTTACATAAATAGATCTTATAGTGCCCTTAAAACATAATTCCATTCAAAAAAACTAGATTTACACATAAGTTTTTAAAGATGTAAACAAATGTTTGAGGAAGTCACTTACTTTCTAAAAATGTGTACACGTACTATAACCAAAGATTTTGTAAGTGCAGGTTATAAACTGTAAGGTATTTTAAAAACTATGTCATTATCATGGTGATAACTATTTATATTATTACAGAGTTCCTCCACTGTTTTCTCTTCCCCTTGTATTATTTTTTAACTCTCCAAGACTAATTAATTGAAATCCATTTCAGAATTACCAAAATAAGAGAATCTAGAAGCACTGAACACAGGACTGAATGTGTGTCTTCTAGAGGGAAAGGTAATGGAAAGAAATGCGAGAAAGACTAAGTATACCGTTGATTATGCAGTTGTAATATACAGTCTGATGCAGTCTCTTACAAGCCTATGGTGAGTTATTAATAGGTTCGGAACACGTAAGACCAAGTGACCAAACACCCCAAAATTGGACACTGTGCATTTGTGGCGATTCCATGGCCAAGGGCAAGAGCAGCCAAGTTATTAGAACACTTACTAAAATACTACAACTGAGCTAACTATAGGCAAAGGCTTTGGAGACCTTTTAAACCATATTAATGTGCACTGTTAGGCTGTCCCCAAGGGTGCTTTAGTATGTTATTCCAAAGGCATTTCAAACAGGAATAAGAGGTTTCCATATTCTTAAGCTTAAAACATACTCTAAATATACATCAGTGAATTCACTTCTCTTTTATCTTTCCACCCACTGACCGCCTCATGATACTACCTCCTTCATAGGAAGGTTGTGTCAATTCATACAGATTATGTCAACTCTTGGGGCCTGACAAGGAGCAAGAACTATAGAATCTGAAAATGCAAAATAAATAATCATGGGAATTAAATACTAATCAAATATATGTCTTTAGTGTACCATATTACCAATTAAGATGTGGTCTCAACTTTCAAGTGACATTTGTATGTATGTCCTGTCCATTTTCCTCTGACTGATCCAAAACATCCCTCCTAATAAAATTATTGAGTCATCATTTTACCCCTTGAAGTTCAGATTTACTATAAGATTTACATGGATAAAAATGGTTTAATCCTGACCTAGAGACAACTTAAGCAGTAGATTTTTAAGCACATTTTTAAAAAAAGCTATAGCCCAGCCAATGTGGCTCAGTGGTTGAGCATCAACCCATGAACCAGGAGGTCAGGGTTGGATTCCCGATCAGGGCACATGCCCAGGTTGCGGGCTCGATCTCCAGTGTGGAGCATGCAGGAGGCAGCCAATCAATGATTCTCTCTCATCATTGATGTTTCATCTCTCCCTCTCCTTTCTCTCTGATATCAATTTTACAAATTAAAAAAAAAAAGCTATAAAGCTTTCCTGTGTATATCTCCATACATTATTCGAAACCAAAAATTTAAATAAAACCATTCAGGTATCATTCCCTATTCCTTCCTAAGCCATGTTTTCCAGGACAACTGTTACAACTAGGTCTTCATAAATATTCACTTCCTAAAAATGACACCAGGTCCACATTGCTTTCATATCAAAATCCATCAATTCTAAGATACTGTGTTATGAAATAGCCCTCTGTAAGAGCTGCTAAAATGTGAAAAATTATCTATTATAATTAACTAAATACAGTATTTCTATCCTTTACTAGGCTCCTTTACATCATTATTAAATTAACTAGAGGCCCAATGCACGAATTCCTGCATGGGTGGGGTCCCTCGGCCTGGCTGGCAACTGAGGCCGATTGAACCCGGCTAACCGAGGGGGGCAGGAGGGGACTGCCGGAGGTTGGCTGGCCCTGGGAGGTTGGCTGTGGGAACACACTGACCATCAGGGGGCAGCTCATGCATTGAGCGTCTGCCCCTGGTGGTTATTGCTCGTCATAGCTACTGGCCAGTCGTCTGGTCATAATGGTCACTTGGGCTTTTGTATATAGATACCTAACTGATTAACTAAGGGCCTTTATTTCCTTAATGTTTTTTCAGTCATGATTCCTATAGCCTAAACTCAGATTATCAGAGAACATATTGCTTTGACTTTTAATAAAGGAATTCTTGGTTCTATTTGAGTGAACACACAATGTGGATACAGGTCTATATTTTCAGAATAACTCTGACTGTTTACAACTAAAATCTACTTCCTGCCAAGGTTGAGTTAGATGCTGTTAGTTTTTTTGTATATATTTGTTTACTTGATTTGAACCTTTACCCTAACAAATTTGGTCTTTTTCACAGCAGTGGGATATATGAAACAATACTGAACTTATACCTGAATTCATGCCCTAATCCTGCAAAGACACTACTAATTGTATAACTTCCTATTTCTGTATACCTTATTTGTATACCATCAAATGAATAACTTCTATTACTTGTTTTTATAAATCCTTTATGAATTTTAAGTCTAGTCCATTGTAAACATTAGAATATGAGCTACAGTAGCTAATTTTGTTCATTTTAATCAATGGGGTACTCATAAATATCCCTTAATGATTGCCTAGTGATCATTATTTCCAGGAAGCTAAAAAACTCTTCCAAAATTAATCTTTAAACACAATCCTTATTAAAGGCCCTGCAGACTCTTTGGAGATATTGACAATCTAAAGTTTACATAGAAATGCAAAGGATCCAGAAGAGCTAAAACAGTTTCAAAAAGGAAATCAAAGTTGAAGAACTTAAATTTCCTGCATTTAAAGCATATTATAAAGCTACATAAATCAAGACAGTACGGTATTGACTTAAGGATGTATAGGCAGATCAAAAGAACACTATTAATAGTTTAAAAGTAAATTTACATTTATGGTTAATTACCTTCTGACAAAAGTTCTATGTACGGCATTTCATGAGGACAGGATGATCTTTTCAACAAATGGTGCTGAGAAAAAACTGGATACATATATGCAAAGGGATTAATTTAGACTCTTCTCTCACACCATACACAAAAAGTAACTACAAATTAATCATAGACCTGAATGTAAAAATCAAATTATGGAAGAAAACATAAGAGAACATCTGACTTTGAATTAAGACACAAAGTTCTTGGATACAACACCAAAAACACATTCAGTAAAAGAAAAAATTGATAAACTGGATTATTTTCAGTGTGTGTGTGTTTTTAATTGGCTTTAGAAGACACCGTTAAGAAAACGAGTAGAAACCCATAGACTGGAAGAAAACATTAGTAAGCCATATATGTCTGATAACAGATTTACATCCAGAATATATAGAGAACTCTAAAAACTCCACAGTATGAAAACAAAAAAAACAAAAAACCTAATTTGAAACAGCCAAAAGATTTGAGTAGACATTTCACCAAAGGTGATATATCAGTGGCTATGAAATGGCACATGAAAAGATGCTCAAGATAATTAGTAACTAGAATAATGCAAATTGAAACCACAAGCTACCACTGCCCAATCACAAGAATAGCTATAATAGGAGAAACTGTCATCCTAACACATTGCTGATGGGAATTTAAAATGGTATAGTACTTTGGAGAAGAATTTGGCAGCTTTGTAAAATATTAAACAAAAATTTACAATATGACCTAGCAATTCCATTTCCACATATCTACCCAACATAAATGAAAATAAATATCTCTCTACACAAGACTTGTACACAAATGCTCATGTTAGCATTATTCATCATAGCCCAAATGTGGAAACTATCCACACGCCCATCATCTGATGAATGGGTAAATAAAACGTGGTCTATCCAAACAATAATTTATTACTCAGCAAGGAAGTAAACTAAACTAGTGACACATGCTACCACATGGATGAGCCTCAAAAACATTACACTAAGTTTAAGAACTGAGACCAAATTATATATAATTTCATTTACATAAAATGTAAAGGCAAATCTATAGAGAGAGAAAGATTAATGGTTGCTTGGAACTGGAGATCTGCAGATGGGTATGAGAAAGCCCTTTGGGATGATGGAAATATTTTAAAACTGGATCGTGTGATGGTGCACAATTTTGAAAATCTACTAAAAATCACTAAATTGTAGATTTTGGTGAATCTTATGGCATGTAAATCATACCAGAAGAAAGATATTAGAAAAAAAAAGGTATTCATACTATCTTTTAAAATTTGTTATGTCAGGAAATCAGCTCGATATATTCATGAATCTATCTTACTAATGAGAAAAAATTAGTTTCTACTTGGAAAAGTTTATAAGTAGGAACTTTAATCTTAAGATACTAAATTCGATACTTTTAAAACATTACTAATCACAACCACCTATTTTGAACTGAAAAATTCTAATTACAGAGTTCTTGAGACACAGGAATTACCCATGTTAGTAGATAAAATAATTAAATTTATAAAATGACAGTTATGTCCACAATAAATTACTCTGACATTACTTTGTTAATTATATTTACACATAATTGTTATTTCCATAATAAATTACTCCAACTTCCTATTATTTGTAATAGAATTTTGAAGTTATATTTAATCTTCAAGCACATAACCAGAATCAGATAACACAAAGGCCCTATGCTAAATACACATAAATTCCTCTATCAACTGACTATGAACTGCGCTAAATATTTGCTGGTAATATAATGTTTTAGTAATGGAGATATGCCTATCACATTTTTGTTGCTATTACATATATTTAAATCCAAATTATAACAGAGACAATTTGCACTAATTAGATTAGCTAATATAATTATTTGCCTAGCCACTCCTCGCAGCATGTTATTTGTTTGGCTGTTAACTTTAATGAGTTTTATAGAACTCTTTAAAAAAAAAGAATAGTTTATTAATTTTTAGAGAGTGAAGAAGGGAGAAGAGAGGAACATCGATGTGAGAGTGTAATATCAATTAGCTGTCTCCTGCACACCCGCTACCATGGGTCAAGCCCACAACTCAGGCATGAGCCCTGACCAGGAATAGAACCAGCAACCTTTCGGTACATGGGACAACGCCCAACCAACCAAGCCACACGGGTCAGGGCTTATGGCTCTTGACATAAAAATTCTTAGGATGTGAATGAGTAGGTAAAACATATTATTTTATTTCTGCCATTTAAGTAAGTTTGCCATTTCATTCCTATGCATGTCCAAGGTCTTCTTAACCTCTTAACCTGATCACACTGCACTGCCAGTCAGTGTAGTAGACAATCTCTCACAAAGAGTCTACTGATATCTAAAATCCCTCTATAATGTACTTCCATCTTCATTTATCCACATCTGAATTTGGTAGTATGCTAGGTCCCTTTCAAACTAAAGGTATGTTTCTTCCTTTACTTTTCATCAATTTCATCTTATTAAAGTAACTACTATGAAACATCTGGTAATATAATACTTTCATTCTCCTGCTACATTACCCACAAAACAGTGGATGACAGTTTGAAATAATCTGCTCTATTTATTCCAAATTATAGAATGGGAAGCAAGTTTCAATTTTTGTATACTTTTCCACCTGACGAGTACAAAAACATTCCTACTGGCATTAAGGCCCCATTACATTATCTCCAACTAGTTCACATGAATAGCCTGTTAAATAATCACTTGAAATTCGTAAAATCTTTTCTAGCTCAATGAAATCTAAGTGGGTTCCTGGGAGGAGGTGGAAGGTAAAGGCGAAGGTATCCAACTTTACTATCATAAAAAAAAAAAAAAAAAAAAAAAAAAGAGTATTAAAATTCATTCAAAACACCTAGGGTATGTAAAGTTTGGTGAATACAAATCTAGTCACTGAATATCATGAGCTCTGGAGTCTTCCGAGCTACCAGAGTGGCTGCCCTCAAATTTCAGCTTGCACAAGAATTACCTTGGATTCTTTTTAAATACATTTCTTAGGTACGAGGTACACTCTGAAATTCCAGTTTTAAATGCAGAGACCCCAACTTCCTCAACCTCACCCCCACTGCCTTGACTTTGATAAAGAGTTTGCACACCAGACTTTCAGAAACAGGGCCTCAAAAGCATGAGCAAGTAGCTGGTGATACGGGCTCTCTGCAGAAGATGATCCTACAGTGTAGGTGAAGCCAGGCAGAGGTAAGAGGACGGAAATAAAAGTCTGAGGCAAAGCATCTTTAAGTGCTTGGGAAGAGAAAAAAAGATGTTTAGATCTCATTTTATTCCATGGAGAGCAACAGGCAAACAGAAGCTGTTTAATAATGCCAAAATTGGTCTGGGTTGATCAGTCCCATTCCCTAATTATCTGAGTTAAAGCCTAAATAGTTAATAATTTATTGCAGATTCATACACACTAATTATGAAATGAAATCAATTCTCTCTTGCTGGAAAAGGCAAGGCCCAATCTATCTCATCCCCAAGGGCCTCCCAACACCGCCATGCAATAATTCTGTTCAAATATCTGGGAGCATTGAAATGGCTGAGTTCCCATTTTCTCACTTCTCTCAGTCTAGGACTTGGCATTAGAATAAAGATGAGATGGAGACAAGATGATGTGCTCACCATGGCTGCACCCTGAATGCACTCTGCATTAAATTATGATCCTCACTTGGCTACGGGAATCTTAAACTTCCTTTCAGAAACACCCCCCTGTCCCCGC
>NW_006290675.1:1181986-1191223 GCF_000327345.1 Myotis davidii | reverse complement strand
CCCGCCAAATCATAATCCAAGACAAACCATTGGTTCTCCCATGGCCTCAAAATATGTCAGATTACATCCCTAACCTAATATACTTCCTATCTATCAGGAACCGGGAATGCCTCTGGTTACTCTTAATTTTGCAAACACAAAGCCATAAGACCATCTGGGGTAAAAACATAATTTCAATTAAGCAAAAACATTCAATTGTGTGTGAGCACAATAAAAATGTGCTCTGTTTTAATGTTGCATAAAAAATATTTTTAAGACTTCCTTAAATAATTTCCTAGGGGATAGGATTTCAAGATAGCCAAGTAAGTGGAAGCTGCACTCATCTTCTCCCATGACCACGTCGAAATTACAACTAAATTATAGAGCAATCAACCTAGAGAACCATCTGAAAGTAGCCAAAACCCTGGCTGGGTAGCTCAGTGAGTTAGAGCATTGTCTAATATGCCAAGGTTGCAGGTTCAATCCCCAGGTCTGGACAAATACAAGAATCAGCCAATGAATGCATAAAGTGGAACAACAAATCAAAATCTCTCTCTAAAGATCAATTTTAAAAAAAAGAGTAGCTGAACCTAAGTCCTATAACTAAGAATATAAAGAAGAAGCTACAGAAGACTGGAGGGTCAGAAACACAAAATGGGTTGGCTCCACACCAGGTGTGTCGTTGAGGCTCCAGAGGGATATTTCACCTGCCAAGGTCCTCCCTGGACCCCGCACTAGTTCCCCAGTCCGTGGCACAAGAACCAGGAAGAAGAGCTCGCATAACACCTGGCAGTGAAATTCAGTGGGGATTCCATCCATGCCTGGGTAAGATGGATGGTTGCTGGAAATTCAGGCACCCTCTTAAAAGGACAACTCACAAACTATCACAGGCACTCACCCTGGGCACCAGCAGAGGGACAACAGCTCAGGGGGTATCAGTCACACAAGGACAGACAGCTCTGTGGCTTCAGGGCAGGGGCAGAAGGGACAGCCTCTGATGCCCCTGTGTTGAGTCTTCCTATTGCACAGTCCCCTGGCACCATCTTCCCGGGTTAAACACTTTCCCCATAAGGTATTAGCCTGGTGAGCTCCACTAGCTCCACCCTTCTGACTCCCTGAGGCCCTGTCCTCCCCAACTCCAGAAGGCTAGAGGCTCTGTCAGGGGCAGCCAGCCTGGGCCCATGTCAGACTATTGCGAAAACTGAACAGGAAGGAAGGCTCCCAACTTCACTTTATGATGCCAGCATAATCCTGATCCCAAAGCCTAAGAAAGAAAGACATTACCCCCCCGCCCCCACAAAAAAGAAAGAAAATTATAGACCATTGCTTCTCAGCCTTTTGGCTAAGATCAAGAGTAGGTATCTGCTCTTATCAGATTAACATCTGATATGTCCTCTATCCAAGAAATCCACATTAAATGAATTTTGGGGGCAGAGAGATGAATAGGAGCTTGCTCCTCCCACGCTAAGAATTGGCCTGATATTCCAGTACCTCTGGGGAGCAGTGCATCCCCTCAGGGACACAAAAGATATTCAAGAAAAACAGTATAGGGGCCAATGTCCCTGATGAACACAAGTGCAAAAATCAACAAAATATTAGCAAATTGATTTCAGCAATGCATTTAAAAAATTATACACTTTGATCAAGTGGGATTTATTCCTGGGATGCAAAGTGGGTTCAATGTCGGCAAATCACTTTTATGAAATCTAAAAAACAAAATAAAACATACACAGACTCATAGATGCAGAGAACAGAAAGTTGCTAGAGGAAAGGGGGATTGAAGGGCTGGGTGAAAAAGGTAAAGGGATTAAGAAGTACAAATAGTTACAAATTGTCACCAGAATTTAAGTACAGCATAAGGAATGTGGTCAATAATATTGTAATAACTATGTATGGTGCCAGGTTGGTGCTAACTTATGGGGAGGAATCACTTTTTAATTATATAATGGTCAAATACTATGCTGTATATCTGAAACTAACATAATATTCAATGTCAACTGAAATTGAAATCTATAATAATAAAAGTGTAATATACTAATTAGACCGGACAGCTGAATGACCTTCGTGGCGAAGCTGGGGCTGCGAGGGCCGAGCCCCTTGCACCAATTTCGTGCATTGGGCCCCTAGTAAATTAATCATTGAAAAAAATAGAGCTTTGGAATTTGAAAAGAAAAGGCCCAAAAACTTAATGGAAAAATGAGTAGGGAATATGAAAGTTTACTGTAAAGGAAATTAAAATAAAAACATGAAAAGATCTCAGCCTAGCATAACACAAAAATAAGTAAATAAAATTACATTGAAGTAACATCAGTACTCATTTTAGAGATTGCTCCCTTGTCTTGCTGTATACAATTATTTTCATCGCACAACATTTTGCAATTACATAATTTAATCAGACACTAATATTAGCATCCAGTGAACTATGAGTGCAAAAGGTGTGTTTGTTTCCAGGAAGATTTTGGAAAAACTTGAGACAGATAAGTTGCTAAAGTTAGATAGATAGGTAGATAGATAGATAGATAGATAGGTAGATAGATAGACAGATCTATTTCATTTGAGATGAAACAACTATAAAATATTTGAAAACTGGTTTTGAATACACTTTTTCATAAATATATATGTACCCTTAGGTTCACTGTGGCATTATCACAATAGCTAAGACATGGAAACAACTTAGGTGTCCTTCAGCAGATGATTAAAGATGTGGTACATATCAATAATGGAATAATACTCAGCCATTAAAAAAAGATGAACTACTGCCATTTGAGTCAACATGGGTAGATTTTGAGAGTATTTACTAAGTAAATGCTAAGTAAAATGAGTCAATGGAAAAGGACAAGAACCATATGCTATCACACTTATGGGGGTATAAAACAAAAAGAAAAAAACAAAAAACAGACAATAGTTTGATGATTACCAGAAGGAAAGAGAAGTGGCAGGAGAGCAAAGAGATTAAACGGGATACTGAATATATGGTGACAGAAGACTAGACTTGGGTGGTGAGCACACAATAGAGTATACAGGTGTTTACTATATTTCATGTTGTACACCTGACATTTATATAATCTTATTAACCAATGTTATTCCAATCTATATATATAAAAGCCAAGCGGCCAAATGGCGGAACGAACAGAATGACCAGAACGACCGGTGGCTATGACACACACTGCAGTAGCCACCCGGCCCAATTGGAGGCAGGGCCGGTCAGCCAACAGCCCGCAGCCTCTCCCCCCTGCCACCCGGCCCCGTATCAGCCCCCCTCCCCGCCCTGATCACTGAAGTGTGACCTTCAGTGATTCTAAGTAAGTAAACGCTCTCCAGCCTTCATAGATCAGGAACCTGAATGACGAGGGATCAGGGGGAACTGCTCACGGTCTGGACCATCAGTCAGGTGTCCAGGAGAGGTGCCCAGCACAACCACCATCTTCCCGGCCCCCGATTACCCACCCCCACTCCAACCAGGGGGCGGGCAGCTGGACCCCACCCGTGCACAAATTCGTGCACTGGGTCGCTAGTACATTTAATAAAAAAGAAATGAAGGGGGGAAAAGATTCAATTTTTTTTAAGTCCAAGATTCTACACATAAATTGCCTTGCATTTGTCTTTAATTTTTACCCCAAATACAGGAACCTACATTGGAAATTGGTTTGGTGCACAGTTGGGAAGGCTCACCTGGAACACCAGTTACGTGACCTACACTCAAAGGAGTACGTAGTATCTGGCCTTGTATCCAAAGGTTGGCGGATGAATATACATTGTGGTGATTTAAATTAGAATTAAATGTTTAGGGTACATATCATGCATTTTAAAAATTCTATCCTGTAATTTATTTTAAAAATGAACTCCTATTAGAAAAATTTGGACCATCTAGATCTACAATTTTGGCTCACAACTTTTCTTTCATATTCTGTATCCTTTTATCCCTTATATTATATTCTGGGATAATTTCTGGGTTTGATCTTCTAGATCACAAACTTATTGATCAGTTCACATATGAAGTTTTTTAATTATAATGATCAAAAAAATTAGTTTCATTGCATCTAATCATTTTTTTCCAAATACAAGCTGCTGTTTTTTAAACTTATTTTTCCATAAAGATATATCCACTTTTATTCTTCTGTGAAAGTGTTTGTTTTATTCTATTAATTTTGTTGCTTAATATATTAATTAACCAGAGTTTGATGGCTCTCTTTTATATGGTTCGTTTTCTTAAAAGGTATTCTTGGTGTCAGCTCATCTCTTTTTGGTTTCTCTGCTCACTTATCTGTTGACTAGTTCACTTACCCAGCTCTCTTCCAGTTATTTGGTAAGACAGGTGGGACCTTCTACTGGGTCCAGGCAACCAATCATTCATCTTTTGAGAGTAGAAGACTCTTAATCCTCTGGATTCGCCAACATGCCTGGGAAAGCTCTGTCTCTATTCTTTGTGCTCTTGCCTAGGGACACGCATTTGGCCTCCACTTGTTGGCATAACTGGAAATCAGAAGTCAAGGAGCTGTTCTAGGGGCCCCTCTGCCCACTGCATGTGCAACAGCTCCTCTGGCTCAGCTCCCACCATTCACAGATGTTTTCTAACGTCTCTCTATGTTTTCCATTAATCAATCCAAACTGTTTCAGTCTTTCAAGAGATATTCAAAATGTTTGATGCACTGAGGGCATTCTTTTATAATACTGCTTTAGATTTATTTAGAATAGATTTTCTGTCATTCCTAAGATTTGGATCAAGCAAAGAAGGTAGATGTGTGAGGTTAGTCTGCAATCTTACTTTTTCCATTTGGATGCTGATTCCACTTCTAACCCAGATCTAGTTGTGCACTACCTTTCTCCATCCCTAACCCAACACCCTCCCCTCCTGCTTTCGTGCTAATACTTGATAAAGTACCTTTTCCAAGACAGGTACCTCCAAATATTTAAGTACTTAACATGTGCCATGGCGTCAAATACTTTATTTCAAGCAAGGGAGTAAATTGCAACATTTAAAAAATAATAATTTATACAAAGCTGCAGATTGATTCAGAGCTAATCAAAATGACTACTGTGTAAAACTCTAAATTTAAGCAAAGTTTTAGGAGTCACTCTTTATCATCCTGGAAAAATAATCTAATTACAACTGAGAGTCATTTCAGCAGTCCATATAAAGAGAACCATAGGCAAGGTATGTCCTGATTAGTATACCGTGGTCCAGTGCTTAGAGTTGTGTGTGTGTATGAGTATTGTGTTAACTTTGAGGAACCATAATTGTTGCACTTTTTCATGGAATTTAATCGTCACTTTTTTGTATTTTAATAGAGATTATTTATTTAAAACATAATAAAGTGTTGCATGTGTTGTATTTAGTGATTGTTATTGCGTATCTACTAAAAATTATATATCTTACAATGTTGTGGAAATGAAGAGAGATAGACAATATAGTACCATTATAGCACTTGGGGCATCCCTGCATTTGTACACATCTCAACCTATTCTATTTCTCTGCTGACATTTGTGACTGGTGGGCCAGGCTGCTGTGAGCTCCTTGAAACCTACCAAGGCTTCTTCATCTCCTTTTTGTATTCTGTGTTATCTGCACAATACCTTGCTCAAAGGAGTTGTTCAATAAATGTTTTGTTGCTTTAGCATTATCTTTGTGTGCCCCTTAGATCAAATATATGGCTCAAGCCCTGACCAGTTTGGCTCAGTGGATAGAGCGTCAGCCTGCGGACTCAAGGGTCCCAGGTTCTATTCTGGTCAAGGGCATGTACCTTGGTTGTGGGCACATCTCCAGTAGGGAGTGTGCAGGAGGCAGCTGATCGATGTTTCTCTCTCATTGATGTTTCTAACTCTCTATACCTATCCCTTCCTCTCTGTAAGAAATCAATAAAAAATACATTTAAAAAATATATATATGGCTCAAATCAGATTATTATTCAACTAGTGGCCTGGTGCATGAAATTCATGCACAGGGTGAGGGGAGGGATGGTGTCCCTCAGCCCAGCCTACACCCTCTCCAATCTGGGACCCCCACAGGGATTGGACCTAAACTGGTAGTCAGACATCTCTCTCACAATGCAGGACCTCTGGCTCCTAACCACTCCCCTGACTGCCTGCCTGCCTGCCTGATCGTTCCTAACCATTCTGCCTGCCGGCCTGCTCACCCCTACCTGCCCCCCCCCTTCCCCTGCCGGTCTGATTGCCCCCAACTGTCCCCACCCTGCTGGCCTGCTCATCCCTAACTGCCTCCCCCTGCTGGCCTGCTCGTACCTGCCCCCCCTCCCCTCACCAGCCTGATCACCCCCAACTGCCCTCCCCTCCTGGCCTGATTACCCCTAACAACCTCTGCCTCAGCCCTGGCACCATGGGGCTTTGTCTGGAAGGACATCGGAAGGTCTCCCAGAAGGTCTTCTGGTCTAATTAGCATATTACCCTTTTATTCGTATAGATATTAGAGACGAATAAGGAGAAACGGAAACAGTAAGAACACTTTATATATCAATTGCTAGGTATAAAATACAATTTGTGCATTTTGTAGATAGGGAAAATGAGACCCAGGAAGATTAAGTACTTTGAAAAGGCAGCACCTGGCCCTGAACCCAACTTCTCCATTCTAGCGCTTTTCCCGTCCCAGCACCAGCTGGACTGATATCTGGAGAATGAACGACCAATCTCATAAATGTTCACCACTCTGCAATACTGAACAGATGATGATCTGTAACAACCCAACGGTGCTGAGGAGCTCAGAGAGGGAAGGGAAGGTACACTTCGTGATCTTTTATGTGACACTGACCATCAGAAATCTTTACTGAGAAGAAGAAACTGTTGCCAACTAAAGGCAGTTACATTAATAAATCATTCAACCTCATAGACAGACATGATCATGATTCCTCACGTTAGAATTCCAGGATCACAGAATTCTGGAAATAGAAAGGAGCAAAAGTGTAGTCCAGTGCTAATCGGCATGAGCCAGAGGAAGCCTGTCCTCCAGCGCACACGGCTTCCGAGGTCTGACCTCACCAGCTTTTCAGGTGCCTTTCCCCTTACTGCACCTTCTGGCCTTGTCCTGGGAGGTCATTTTTCATCCCCTCGATACACTGTGCACTTCCACATCTCCCTTCCGTCTCTCCCCTCTGTCTGAAACACTCTCAGCTCTTCTCTGCCAGGAGGAAGCCTCCCATGCTTAAAAATCCAATTAAGCGTTGGGAAGCCTTCTCCAACTCACTCCCCAAACGGGACTTGACCTCAGGCGTAATTTTTTATTCATCATGTCAGTATGTCACCGTCTCATGATGATCTATGTCATGTCTACTTGTATGTGATGTCCTTCTACTAATCTGTGCACCCCTAACACAGGACTAAGAATATATTTAACATCCAGTTGAATATTAATTCTATCATCCAATTATTTATGAAATCATCCAATTGTCTCATTTTACTTATGAAAACTGAATTCCAGAGAGGTAGGGGACTTGTTGATCATGAGGAAACAAGCCAATGTCAGGGCTCAGATAACAAATTATGCTCACTCTTTCATAACCCACCTCATAAGGGGAAGGGTTGGCATGGTAGAGTCTGGAGTAACAAACCCACCCTTCTTGGCTATTTGCCTAACTTTTTACTCAAAGTCTGACTGCTATACTGTATTGCTGGCAATGTCAGTTTTCCTCAATAACAAAGGCTTCCCAGTTCAGAACATATACATATGTGGCTAACAGGAAAAGTGAGTATAAGTCCAACATGATAAACAGGGAGGTATGTCAAACTCCTATTCAGTCTATGAAAAACCTACTCATAATTCTAACTTTGCTCCCTTAAGTATGGAGAGAAGGCATAGCTCATTTGGAAAATCTGACCAAAAGCCCACATTTCAACACAGTGAAATGCTTTATCCCCTTTCCCTTCCATCACACCAAGAACTTTCTATATGTAATTATTTAATCCCAGGCTGAACACTAGTGGACAATGAAATCCCCACAAAAAGTTCCCCCCCGCAGTGAGGTGTTCAAACATCAGTTCCACAAAAAACATTTTTAAAAGCTTTTCATGTGATTCTTTTCCATGCCAATTTTTTTTTCACTCATGGCTAAAAATGTTCACATTTGAATATTCATCATTATGAGCCTCTGGTAAAATATAGCCCTGTCCAGTAATTTGCATCTTTTGACTATTGGACCTTAGAAGGGAAGAGGTAAAAAATTCCAGTTTCGCCCTAACTGGTTTTGCTCAGTGGATAGAGCGTCAGCCTGCGGACTGAAGGATCCCAGGTTGGATTCCAGTCAAGGGCATGTACCTTGGCTGTGGGCACATCCCCAGTAGGGAGTGTGCAGGAGGCAGCTGATTGACGTTTCTAACTCTATCCCTCTCTCTTCCTCTCTGTAAAAAAATCAATAAAATATATATTTTTTAAAAATCCAGTTTCATTCTGTTTGAATTTTTAACCGTCTTTTTCCATTTCATGGCTTTGGGTAGCTTTGATTGGGCTGATATTTCCTGCTATAAATAGGGAAAATGAGATCCAGAAAGATTAAGTACTTTGGAAAAGATTAAATAATTACTGTTAGATTTTTCTCCAAATAGACAGGTTGCTTTCAGAGGAGTCCTTGTGGGTTTCATCAATGGCTCACTGGGAGCAACAAAATGAAGCCACAAATCACTTGTGCATTTTCAATATATTGTGGGTTTTGCTTTAAACCAACAATAAAGGCCATGGTCATGAAGGCTGTACAACAATGTGAGTGTACTAAATGCCACTGAAGCGGACACCTAAAAATGGTTACAATGGTAACTTCATGTATACTTTACCACAAAGTGAAGGCGAACTTACAGGAGGTAACAATTATCCCAAATCCTTCGTCAAGATGGGGGGGGTGGGGGGGTGCAAGTAATGAATGATGATCTCTATTTTTCAGACAGAGAGCAAATGGCTTTCACACTCCAGTTCCACCAGGCCTCTTAGCAAGGCTCTCGCACTTGCTCCTTTCCCCATGGAGTGGAAAGAAGGAACGACTGCCAGATAAAATATTAACCTAAGGAAAGATAATGTTAAGTCATAGAACCATAACCCTTGAAACGGACTAGATTACAAGGTCATCCGCTAGTCAACAGCTCCCCGTCTTTCAGATTGGTCCCGCTCAACTCCTGTCCTTCACCGGATCCGTGAACAGCGGTCCAATCTGGTTGTGGATGTGCATAAATTATAGACAGTTGTCAGGATGTAATTCAGAGAGCTGTTCTGACAACTTCGCAGTAGGGCATGAAAAATACTACAAGGTAATAGAAGAGGAA
>NW_006290675.1:1176723-1181208 GCF_000327345.1 Myotis davidii | reverse complement strand
GAGCGCACCGCCCCGGCGTGCCCGGCTCCCCGTCGCTGCAGACCACCCGTCTAGCCCCTGGAACTCCGGCAAGCCCTGGAGCCTGGCGATCAGATTACAGATCCCCGCGTTTTCAAAATAAAAGTACTATTACAGGGTGGGGGGAAGGGAGCGGGGATGGGGCAGTCGAGACTGGTGACAGCCCTTGGTTGCTGAACGGTGCGAAGACCACAGCACCATTAAACAATTGTCTTAAGTACATGCCAGAGCAGAGCTCTCCATTGATGGACGTCCCAGTTTTCCTCCAGGTGCTGTAAACGCACCTCTCCAAACACCACTCCTCTCGGAGAGGAAGACGAGCCCTCTCGGGCGGTTTTTTAAAGGCCTGGAGAACGGTGCTGGCTGCGGAGCGTGTCCCCGTCCTCCGCGCCCGCACACGCCTTTCCTAGCTGCCCCCTGAGCCCTGCTCCCCGCGCACGGGCTGCAGCAGGCAGCTGTGAGGGGGCAGGGGACCCAGCGATAGGGAGGGGACCCCAGGAGAAGTCACCTCACACCGCAGGCCCCAGTTGAGCGACAGGCCAGGCCCCTCACGCCCTGCGCCTGGGCACTAAGGGGGGTCCCTGGCGAATTAGGTGATGAGTCTATTTCCCGTGTCCTGGATGTTGCCGGAGTTTCCGGAGCCCCACAGGACCGACCCACAATCAGCAGAGAACCGGCAAGCGCCAGGCGGTCAGGGCTGCCTGGAGACGGAGGGAGGACTGTCCTGCGCGGGCTGAAGAGCCGTGGTGTCCGAGCCGAGGCTCGCCGCCTGCACCCGCGCCGAACTGCCAGGGGTTGGTGCCGCAGTCCCAGCAAGCCGGTGTGCCCGTATCCGCGCACGCCTCATCCGCCTTGAGACCGGAGTCCTGCAGGCTCTCGCCCGCCGCGGCGCGGGAGAGAATTTGTGGGAGGATGAGGGGGAGACTCGACATGCAAGATGGGATGTTAGAGGAGAAAAGTTTCAAACAGATCCCACAAGAAAAAGGGACCAAGGTTGCCCGCCAAGCGTGACTTTGCCGGACAAAGGTCCCTGAACACCGCACACGTGCTCACACGCCCAGTTGGGATGGGGTGGGGACCCAAATTTCCTCACCTGGCTCCTGATTGGCTACTGGAGGCGCCCGATTTGCATCCTTAACACCGCACCCGCTCACCCACCCCTAGCGGAGGTGTGAGCAGGTAGAAGTACCTCCCTCTCCCCACCCCACCTCCTCACGCAGGCTCCTCCTTTGGTCGAGTTCCCCACCGCGCATCACACAAAGCAAAACTTAAATGCAAACTTAAGCACAAAGCTGGGCCCCGTTTACCAAAGACCTTTGATTGTTCTTCCCATCTTTGTCTCTAGGAATTTTCTAAGTCTGGAGATAATGTAATTCGTCATGGAGTGTGCTTCAAAGATTCCCAGGACAGTAGACATCCCAGACATCCTGACATTTCAGAGCCCCTTATCCCACCTTATCTTTCCGGCTTCCCATTAATCAGTGCTATCAATTTCTCTCTCTCTCATTCAGGAGCAGATGAAGTATGTGGAGTTTCTTGGAGAATGCAGCTTTAGTTAATACAATAGAAACACACACACACACACACACACACACACACACACACACACACACACCACGCACTCATAATGAGGGTAAGATTAAGAGGACCCATGTTGAATATTGTATTCTAAAGGTCTCGGGCCAAGTGAGATTATTTTGCCTTTTTTACGTACATTAAATATATTTTTGCTATTTCTGTCTTGGGGGGGAAATTCAACCTTCAATATTGCCTCCTTTGTTGCAGCTCTTCATGGTGCCTATCCCCTTTCCACACCTCTTTTCTTATCCACATCAAACCTTTCAAGTCAGACTCAAGGGTGATTGATCTAACCGGCCATTTGCACCCTCTAGTCTAGGCCAGGCACCTACATATAAGAGTTAATGCAAATCGGTGAGGGTTTTTTTTTTTAATATATTTTATTGATTTTTTTTTTTTACAGAGAGAAGAAGGGAGAGGGATAGAGAGTTAGAAACATCAATGAGAGAGAAACATCGATCAGCTGCCTCTTGCACGCCCCCTACTGGGGATGTGCCCGCAACCAAGGTACATGTCCTTGACCGGAATCGAACCTGGGACCCCTCAGTCCGCAGGCCGAGGCTCTATCCACTGAGCCAAACCGGTTCGGCGGTGAGGGTTTTTTTAATGCCGGCACTGAGGTTGGTTTTTCATGTCCTTTGTTGTTTTACCTTCTGTTCTTTGTGTCAAAGGTGACCACTATGCCTTTCAGGGAGGCAGACGATCTTATTTCAAAGGAAAGCCATTGTTTGAATAAGCAGGGTCCTAGAATACTTTGTTTGAGTGGTCCGGAGTTTTAAAACAAACACAAAGACCCTCTAGGTGTGTTTGTAAAGAGTGTTTTGTCTCCAAACCTTGTCTTGCAAAAGATCTAAAATGGATGGGTGTGGGTATCCTGACACTCAAGAAATATCTGAGTTACTTAGGAACCTACACACTTCTTTTTATGGGACTCAATTATACAGATTTTAAACTAGGCAAGAGATCAGAGGCAGTTTATTTTTAATAAATACAGCAAGTCATTAAGACAGAAGGCTAGTTTCAATGAAACACCTCCATAGGGTATGTCTTAAATTTTTCTCATATAATTTTAACAATGACAACAAAAATATAAGAGTAAAATTGTAGGAATGCATATTAAATTGTATGCATTTATTGGAATACATTTGTGATTCCTTAAAACACGATGAGTTATATGATTAAATTAAATATACAACTCAAAAGCACAGGTTGCCTATGTGAGTTCCCATCTCTGCCGTTTCCCCCGCTACTAACATAATCCAGAAGATGTGCCTAATTCCCAGCAAGCTCTTCTCTTCCTCCCACTTGAAATACTGTTCTAATTTACTGGTATATTTTCAAAGGCTTTTATAAATAATTTGGTTTGCAATGACTTGTATACATATTTCTCCTATTATACCATCAATTTTGAAGGTAGGAATGATTGCTTTTAATTTTTTTATCTCCCTGCCTAATTCAACGATTTACACCAAATAGGTGTAGAAAAATTCTCTAAGATGCTTTAGAAGATGATAGAAATTCCTGTCTGTGTAGTATTTTATTTCAATTCCAATTTTAACCTACAATTACAACATTAGCTCAGTTGGTGATCTTCGACTACCAGTAGGATTTTTCTGGTTTACAAAGAGAACAAGCCTAGGAGAGCAATGACTTACAGGAAGTTTCTGTGCTCTAATTAGAAGAGACTTGGATGTGCAAACAAGAGCATTGGTTAAAGTGGATTTGAGTACGTTTCACATATGCATGTAAGTGAAAGAAAGAACTAGCCTGATTTGGAATTGAGTAAATTACATATGGTGAGATAGAGGAAAAAGGGCAGGACGGTGACATATGTGTGCAATACCAATCTTAGAGGGAAGAAAAGAACAGCTGGGAAAAATATGTTGCTTAAGACAGGTCAATACATATGTCACCAGATGGTAGCTAGCATCAACCAAGCAATGCTTTTGTGAAGTGGAGGTAAGTGACCAAGCATCAGGGTAAGTGGAACCAACTGTTCTTATACACAAGGTGCTCACATGCTGCATTTTATAACCCATGCTTTTCTATATAGAAAGTTGGCTTTGATGCCTTCAGCCCTTACTCATTCTCTTCACTCATTGGCCTGAAGCCTCTCACTACCTAAAGCTAATCTTAAAAATTTTCCAATCCAAGAAACCATAAAATCTTATGAAATACAAAGAACCCTTTCACTGAGTTATGTGAGCATACCAACTCCCAATAGCACTCACATGTAAATGGACATCAAGACTTAAGCTAGTTCTGGCCTGGTCAGTGTGCTCAGTTGGTTGGAGCATAGTCCCTTATACACCGAAAGGTTGTGGGTTCGGTTCCTGGTCAGGGCACAGGCCTGGGTTGTTGGTTTGAGTCCCAGATCAGGGCTCTCATGGGCGGCAGCCAATTGATCTATCTATCTATCTCTGTATCTATGTATCTCTCCTTTCATCTCTAAGTAAATAATCCTCAGGTGAGGATTTAAAAAAAAAACAAAAGACATGCTAGTTCTGGCCATGGTAGAGGAGCAGAGTAGCAGGAACCAGATTAACTCTCACCTTCAGCAATTAGAAAAACAGACAAAATATTTTTTAAAAAGGAATGGTTTTCAGACATTGGACAACAGGCAGCCTAGGACTATGATCTATTAGAGAAAGAAAGCAAATAGGTTATCACTAAAATTTCCCCAGCTTACTACCTGAAGGCAATGTCCAGTCTTCAGCACAAGGAGCAAAAGTCCAAACAGATCCCTAAAGACCAGCAGATTTGAGAAGACAGAGCAAAATGACTAGAATTTATAGGGCAAAGTACCAGAGATGAGTGACCTACATAGAGAGTGTAGTATTTATGTCTTGCTGCATAACCAACTTAGTAGTTAAAAACAAAAAACATTTA
>NW_006290675.1:1172656-1176497 GCF_000327345.1 Myotis davidii | reverse complement strand
GAGGCGTGAGAGGGAGGAAGAGGCCCTGAGCTAAAGAACGTAACAAATGCAGCAACAGAAGATGGAAAGGCAAGGGATGGGTTTTCTCTAGCGCAGTGGCTCTCAACCTTCCTAATGCCGCAACCCTTTGATACAGTTCCTCATGTTGTGGTGACCCCCAACCATAAAATTATTTTTGTTGCTACTTCATAACTATAATTTAGCTACTGTTAGGAATCGTAATGTAAATATCTGATATGCAGGATGTATTTTCATTGTTCGCGACCCGCAGGTTGAGAACCACTGCAGTTTAGAGGGCCTTCATTCTAACTGAAAGCTACTCTGAATGACCACATGTGATCTTTATGATTTTTTAACAAGGGATATTACAGTCACATCTTTGGCTTCATCATTAGACCATGCTTTCCTGAAAGTGCCCTGTATTTCATCTTTGCTATGATGCAATTTGTTCTTAATTTAACATTATTTACCAGAAAAAGAGGCTAAACAATTTTGAAGTCATCCAGTCCTGGCTGCTTTTTATTAACAGTCTTTCTTTAGTTTATCTTCTCTCCTTTCACATGTTCTATAAGCAGGAAGAAACCAGGTGGGACCTACAAAAATTTTTGGAAATGTCCTGGACTTGATGAACAAGTTCACTAGGTCCATTTTCTACTGCAGACAACAGTGTTAGTAAACTTATTGCCATTATATAACAAGGATTCTCCTTCTTTAGTTTCTAATAATATTTACCTCACTTTCCTATAAACCCTCACCTATAGCCTTACCAAAAAAATCATATGGCTTCGACTAAAAACTTTTCTAAGATAGCAAAGAAATTAAATTTGTGGTTAAAAAAGAACTTTCAAAATAGAAATATCTAGTTCCAGATGGTTTCAATGGTTCATTCTACTGAACATTTGTTTTTAAAGTAACACCAATTCTATATAATCTTTTCCAGAAAATAGAAGACCATAGTTCATGACTCATTCTATGAGGTGGCAATAATCTCATACCAAAACCAGACAAATCCAGAACAAAAAGGGAAAATACAGACCAATGTATCTCATGAATATAGATGCAAAATCAACAAAATAATAGTAAATCGAATCCAGCAATATATAAAAGGAATAATGTAATATGACCAGTGAGATTTATTTACGGAATGCAAGGCTAGTTCAATATTCTAAAATCAATCAATGTAATTCATACAATAGGCTAAAGGAAAAAAAAACATGAGTATACCAATTGATGCAGAAAAAAGCATTAAACAAAATTCAACATCCATTCATGATTAAACTTTTAGCAAACTATAATAGGAGTAAAAAGGAAATTGTTCAACAGGGTGAAGAATAATCTATTTTTTCAAGCTAGAGCTAAGTGTCAAGAACTGGAAGTTATTCCTCTAAAAATTGAGATTGAGGCATAGACTTCCACTCTTGCCACTCCTATTCAACATAGTATTGAAAATCCTATCCAGTGCAATAAAGCAATAAAACAAATAAAAGTAATATAAATTGAAAAGAAAAAATAAACTGTCCCTATTTGCCAATGACATGTCTGTCTATGTAGAAAATCCTCAAAATAAAGGCCCCCAAAGAATTCTTAGATGCCCTGGCCAGGTGGTCCAGTTGATTGAAGCATCATCCCATACCCCAAAAGTTGTGGGTTCCATTCCGGTTAGGGCACATACCTACATTGCAAGTTCAATCCCCAGTTCAGGTGTGTATGGGAGACAACTGATCAATGTTTCTCTCTCACATCAAAGTTTCTCTCTCTCTCTCTTAACCTCTCTTTCAATTCCTCTCTCTAAACATAGCCTTGGAGTAAGATTTAAAAAATTATTAGAGTAAGAAAAATTCTTAGATCTCAGGACACAAGGTCAACACCAAAAATCAATCACATTTCTATATACTATAAATGAACAATTGGAAACTAAAGTTAAAATTCAATACCATTTAAATTAATTCAAAACAATGAACTATTTATATGAACTATTGTAAGTCTTATCAAACATGTATAGGATCTAGTTACTGAAGATCACAAACATTAATAATAATTAAAGACCTAAATAAATAGAAAGACATAGTGGGTTTATAGTTTGGAAGAATAAAATTATTAAAGATGACAATTCTGCCCAAATTATCTTTTTGTTTATATAAATTTCTATTAACATCCCAGCAGAATTATTTTATAGATATAGACAAACTGGTTTTTTCAATATATTTTATTGATTTTATTTATTTATTTATTTTTAATAATTTTTTATTTATTTTTAAACACATTTTATTGAGTTTTTACAGAGAGGAAAGGAGAGAGATAGAGAGTTAGAAACATCGATAAGAATCATCGATCAGTGCCTCCTGCATGCCCCCTATTGGGGATCGAGCCCGAAACCAAGGTACATGCCCTTGATTAGAATCAAACTTGGGACCCTTCAGTCCAATGGGCTGACGCCCTGTCCACTGAGCCAAACTGGTTAGGGCAACAAACTAATTTTTAAATATATACAGAAACAGAAAGGAACTAAAAATTAACAAAGAAGAATAAAAGTTCAAGGACTAACAGAATAATGTTAAAGTTACTCTATAGCTACACTAACTAAGAGATTATGGGATTCTATAGATCAGTGAAACAGAATAGAAAGTCTAGAAATAGTTTCACACAAGTATACAACTGTTTTTTGACAAAGGTTCAAAAGCAATTCAATGTAGAAAATATAGTATTTCAACAAATGAGGTTGGAATAACTAGACCAAAAAAAGAACTTCAACTTGAATCTCATATACAAAAGTTAACTCAAAATGGATCATAGATCTAAATATAAAATGTAAAAGTATAAGACATAAACCTTCTAGAAAAAAATATGAAACAAAATATTTTGTCTTTGTGACATGGTTAAACAGTTTGTAGACATGACATCAAAATCAGAATCTGTAAAATAATAATAATAGTTACCATCATTATTAATCCATAAAAAAATAAAATGATAGATTGGACTTCATCAATATTAAAAACTTTTTATCTGAAAAAGATCCCAATAAAACAATGTAAAAATGGGCCACAGGCTGCAGGAAGATACTTGAAAATATATTTGGTAAAGACTTAAATATAGAATTTTTTTAAATATTTGAACTTATGACTTAGACAATAAGAAATCCAACTAAAAAATGAGCAAAAAACTTGAAAAGCAAGTATACTCAGAAACAATAAGAATATTAAAAATCATTAATTTGTAGATAAATATGAATTAAAATAATTGAATGCCATTACATACCTATAAGAATGGCTAAAACACAAAATACTGACAATTTCAAGTGTTGTCAAGGACCTGGGATCAACTGGAACTCTCATACATTAAATGTACTATTGAATTGCCCTGACTGGTTTGGCTCAGTGGATGGAGCGTCGGCCTGCAGACTGAAGGGTCCCAGGTTCGATTCCAGTTGGAGGCATGTATCTTGGTTGTGGGCACAGCTGATCGATGTTTCTCTCTCATTGATGTTTCTAGCTCTCTATCCCTCTCCCTTCCTCTGTAAAAAATCAAAAAATATTTTTTTTAAAAAAATGTACTATTGAATGGATCACAAAGGCATCGTGCTAAATGAAAAGTCAATCTAAAAACATTACATTGCTCCATGATTCCATTTACATATTATTCTTGAAATTATCTATATCTACACTAATAAAAGAGAAACATGGTAATTGGCATACTACCGCTACCCTTTTCATTGGCTAATCAGCGAGATATGCAAATTAACTGTCAGCCAAGATGGCGGCCGGCAGCCAGGAAGCTTAAACTGAACATGAGGCTTGCTTGCCTCAGTGACGGAGGAAACCAACGTTCCCCGCCTGCGCCTGCG
>NW_006290675.1:1167134-1172289 GCF_000327345.1 Myotis davidii | reverse complement strand
TAGTTAATTTAAATTATTTGTTCAGTAAATCCAAAAGTTCAATGTCTGGATTTCCTAAAATATAATTGTTTATCTCTTCCTTTCTTTCTTTTCGTAAACAGGTAATACTTGGCTTTGTAAGAATTATAATTTTTTGTTGGGATTAGACATTTTAAATATTGTAATGTGGTAACTCTGGAAATCAGATTCTCCTCCCCAAGAATTGCTATTATTGCTTGCTGAGGGCTGCAGTTATATATTTGTCCAGTTATTTTTCTAAAGTAATTTTGCAAAGACTGCATTGCTTATCATGTGTGGTCACTAAAGTCTCCTGTTCCATTATCTCTATAGTTAGCCAGTGACCTGACAGAGGTTCCCTTGCTTGCCAGTCTCTTTACTCATAAAATTCTTCCCAGGATGCTACAGCTATTCTCCTAGGCTCTCGAGTTCTGAAATGGTTAGTTCTGACAGTTCTTGTCAGCTCAATAGTTGTGTAAGTGGAGGGATCAATTTCTGGAGCTTCCTACTCTGCAATCTTCTGTGAAGTTCAACTCATTTTGTTTTAACTATTATCTTGAGTACAATTCTAAAATATATCAATACCCTTTCTTGACTGTATCAATACATTGTACAGCAAATACAATTTGTCTTCCTTTCGTTTTAACTGTATTGCAATCTATATATATAAAACCCTAATATGCAAGTAGACCGAATGGCTGAACAACCAGTCACTTTGATGTACACTGATCACCAGGGGGCACACGCGGAACATGGCGAATGTCAGCCACAGCGAGATGGTGGAGTAGGTGAGCCGGGGTGCCAGACCAAGGCGGGGCACTGGTCACTGTCATCCAGGCAAGCCTCTGGTGGTTACTGAAAGTTCTTTGCTCCCACGCGCCACAGTCCTGCCCGGCGCTTGCACCCTCTGCCAGGGGTGGCCCTGCTCATACCCGCGGCCAGCGCCAAAGCCACCACTCTCACCCACTGCCAGAGCCTGGTGCCGGCCCCAATTGCTCAGTGCTAGCAACGGGTGCAAGCAGTGGCTGCTGGCCCCAATCGCCCCTCAGGGCGTCTCCACCTCCCCCTGCTCCTGAGGGATGATTGGGGCCAGCAGCCTCTGCTCGCACCCACTGCCGGTGACGGCCCCACTCACACTCCGCGCCACCCCCAGAGCCGCCGCTCACACCCACTGCCAGTGCCAGCCCCGCTTGCACCTGCTGCTGGCACCAGCCCCAAGTGCTCCACGCCATCAGTGGGTGTGAGCGGGGCTTGGTGCTGTCAGCGCATGGGAGTGGGGGCAGCTGGAATGGGGCTGCTGGCAGACAGGGGACCAGGGGCAGGAGGGACTGGGTAGGGGCATGAAGGATGGGCCAAGACCCGCCCCTGTGCCCACCACAGCCTCGCGGCCTACAGTTCCTTTCAAGGTGCACAAATTCGTGCACTGGATCCCTAGTAAAATTATAGTGATGGAAAACGTATCAGTGGCTTCTAGGGATTAAGTTTTGGAGGAGTATTGATTGGTATCTATCAATAAATGGAAAAGGGAGTTTTATTGCTATAATGAAGCAGTTCTCTCTTAATCATAGTGTGATTACACAAATCTATACATGATAATATTTCACAGAACTACACACAAACACATATACAACTGGTAAAATCCAAGTAAAGTCTGTAGTTTACTTAATAATATTGTACCAATGTCAATTTCCTGGTTTTGATAATATACTATGGTTATATAAGATATTATCATTAGTGGAAATTGGATGAAGGATTCATAGGAAATATCTGTAAATTATTTAGTACAAAGTTTTTCAAATAAACCTAAAATAAGCTTTTTCAAAGTACTTTAGGCTTTCACTAATACTCTCCTCAAACCACACTCACAATTGAAGTTGTTACAGCAATACTTACTTCAAGGTACCAAAATATGTATTAGTTAGCTACTGCTAATAAAAAATTACCTCAAAAGTTAGTGTCTTAAAACAATAAACATGTGTTATCTGACAGTCTGTTAGTGTCAAGAATTCAGGAAGGGTGTATCTGAGTAATTCAGGCTCCAGATTTCTCATAAGGCTTCCACCAAGCTGTTGGCCAGATCCACAGTTTACAATAACTGACGGTTTGACTGGGCCTGAAGGTTCTGGCTTCCTTTGGAGCAGCTGTTCAAGAGGGAGCAAGAGAGTACACCCAAGAAGGAAGACACAATATTTTCATAAAAACCACAAAAGTGATATCCCATCACTGCTGTCATAATCTATTTGTCAAACATAGGTTACTCAGTCCAATTCACTCTCAGAAGGAGACAATACGCTTCCACCATTTGATGGGAGGAATACTCAAAGAATTTGTGGACACACTCTTAAAACTATAGGAGAGAGAGAGAGAGAGAGAGAGAGAGAGAGAGAGAGAGAGAGAGAGAGAGAGAGAGAACTCTGAAGTAATTGTCTGTGTCCTGATTGGTGCATCATGAGGGGAAAAAACTACCTACGGTCTGGGGCTGGAAGGAGCAGGGGAGGGGAGGCGGGGGGCAGGGAGGCAGAAAGTATTAGGCCAACCAATACCCCAGGTACAATGGAAGGACCTCACAGTGCAAGTTGCATTTGATAGTACTCTTAGAAAATTATCTGCTTGGTGGGGCTAAATTAGACCTATAATTAAAACTCATTTGAACTCATTCCAAAAAAGCTTAAAAGCAAGCCATAAAATGATGCATTTGATTCCAAGTAACTTAATTGCCTATCAGAACAAAACCCATTGTATTTAAAGGAATAATAATAATAGGCAGCAAGGATGTAAAATTCTCATTATCTGGCATCTGATAAAAAATCCCAGGCATATGCCCTAACTGGTTTGGCTCAGTGGATAGAGTGTCGGCCTTTGGACTAAAAGGTGCCAGGTTCGATTCCGGTCAAGGGCATGTACCTTGGTTGTGGGCACATCCCCAGTGGGAGGTGTGCAGGAGGCAGCTGATGGATGTTTCTCTCACACCGATGTTTCTAACTCTCTATACCTCTCCCTTCATCTCTGTAAAAAATCAATAAAATATATTTTTTTAAAAATCCCAGGCATGCACAAAGCAGAAAAATATTACTCTTAACAAAAAGGGAAAAGTCAATTAGTGAAAATAGATTCAGACATGACAGAAGTAACAGAATGAGCCAACAAAACCACTAAAACAGCTATTGCAAATATGCTGTTTTACAAGAAGTTGGAGGAAACAATGAACCTGATGAGGAGAGATTTAAAAAGGGCCCAATTGGAGATTCTAGACATAAAAAGCACAATATTTCAAATGAAATACACACCAGGTGGAATTGAAATCAGATTAGACACTTCAGGAAAAAAAAAGATGAATGAACTTGAAGACACAGCAACAGAAGCTATGTCAAATAAAGTACAGAGAAAGAGAGAAAAAAATGCAAACAAGAAATTACTTGAATGTTGGTGAGTTGTGGGATAATAATGAATGATCCAACATATGAGTAAATGGAGTCCTAGAGGAGAGATGAAATGGAAGAGGAAGGGAGACCATTTGAAGAAATATGGCTGAACATTATCCAAATTTGATAAAAGCTATTGTACAACATATACACTGAGTGGCCAGATTATTATGACCACCTAGTGTTTGTAGGCAAAGTAGCTATAATTTCGTGCTGAAGTTGCTAGAGGGCCAGGCCATTATAAATAGGGAAGCAGGTTGTTTACCACGACAATAGAAGTGATTTTTTTCTGAAGATGTGGGTAAACAATGCAATTTAACAGCCTTTGAAAGTGGGATATATATGTAGCATATGCAAGCAGAGCATACCTAATGAAAATGTTGCCAATGTATATCTTAATTAAATGCCTAAAAACCAAAGAGAAATAGAAAATGTTAAAAGCAGGCAGAGGAAAAAAAGATGCAAATTTCTTACCAAAATATATACAAACCAGAAGAGAGAATCTTTTAACAGATATATATATATTGTAAACTAGAGTTTCTCCTAGTCTGTGGCTTGCCTTTTTGTTTATTAAACAATGTCCTTTGAAGAGCAAACATTTTTAATTTTGTCTAATTTATTAATTTGTCCTGTATGGTTTGTCCTTTTGGTTTGCTATCTAAGAAATTTTTGCATAACCCAAGATCAAATGCTTTTCGTCTTCCATTTAGGTCTCTGATCCATTTTGGCCTAATTCTGGTAGATGAGGTGAGATAAGATAAAGATTTATATTTTTATATATGAATAGCCAACATCATTAGTAACTAAATAAACATTAACTGCAAATTAAAAACACAGGTAGATAATGCCACACACCCATTAGAATGGAGAAAATTTTGCCTGGCTAGTGTGGCTCAGTGGTTGAGCATCGACCCATGAACAAAGAGGTCCCCATTTACATTCTGGGTCAGGGCACATGCCCAGGTTGTGGGCTCAATCCCCAGTAGGGGGCATGCAGGAGGCAGCCAATGGATGTTTCTCTCTCATTGATGTTTCTACTTCTCTATCCCTCTCCCTATCTATCTCTCTAAAATCAGTAAAAACATATTTTAAAAGAATGGAGAAAATTTAAAATATCTACAATACCAAATGTTTGCTAGGATGTGGAACAACTGGAAGTCTCATACATTGCCAGTGCGAATGCAAAATACAGCAACTTTGTGGGGAGGGGATGACAACTTCTTATATTTCTTAATCATACAACCCAGCAACCCATTTTCTAGATATTTTCCAAGAGAAATGGAAACATGTATATACAAAGTACTGCTGGAATTTTCACATCACCTTTATTAGTAATAGGCCCAAACTGGAAACAACTCAAATGTCCATCAACTGGTGAATGAATAAACAAATGTCACTACATTTTTGTAGTGGAATTTCACTCAACAATACAAGGAAACAAACTTCTGATACATGCAACAATATGGATGAACCTCAAAAGCATTATTCTGAGTAAATAATGTTCTATTTATATAGAACTAGAGGCCCGGTGCACAAAAATTTGTGCACTCGGCTGGGAGGGGAGATCCCTCAGCCCTGCCTGTGCCTTCTCCCAGTCTGGGACCCCTCGGGAGATAACGACCTGCTGGCTTAGGCCTGCTCCTGGGTGGCAGAGGGCAGGCCCAATCCCTAGGTGCAGCCCCTGGTCGGGCTCAGAGCAGGGCCAATTGGGGAGTTGGGGTGCTGCCCCCTGACAT
>NW_006290675.1:1135790-1166540 GCF_000327345.1 Myotis davidii | reverse complement strand
GTGGGTTTCCTCCATCGCTGAAGCAAGCAAGCCTCATGTTAGTTTCAAGCTGCCTGGCTGCTGGCCGCCATCTTGGCTGTCAGTTAATTTGCATATCTCACTGATTAGCCAATGGGAAGGTTAGCACTCGTATGCCAATCACCATGTTTCTCTTTTATTAGATGGGATTTTATTAGATAGGATTCTAGAAAAGGCAAAACCAAAGTGATGGAAAGATCAGTGCCAGGAGCTGGCCTGTGGACACAGAAAGCAAAGGGGTATGAAAGAGCCTTCTTAGGTGATGAAAATGTTCTATATCATGATTATGATACTGGTTACCTAACTGTATTTTTCCAAACTCATTCAAATTGCATACCTAATAATGATGCAATCTATTGTATGTAAATTACATCTCAATAAAACCTATTTAAGGAAAGACTTAAGATGAATATGCAACGTTCCCTGATGCTTCACTTTTAGGTATTATGAGTATATGTACGCAGGATTCCCCAGCTAAGGAAGAGTTACCATAATCTATCCCCCCAGATGCTACTTACCAAATTCCTTGACCTGGCTCATTACATAGTCCCCAGTCTCTTAAAGGAAGAAAAGCCTGGATACCCCTGAGAAGACCTGATAACATCGGCTATCAGCCAATCTTCTTTCCTGCCAGAAAAGGACCTATAATTATTTACTAAGATTGTTTTGCTTTGGGGAATAGAATTTGCCCATCTTTTGAGTCTTACTGTTGGACACTAACTCTGAGAAATGGAGTTGAGGACCCAACATCCATTGCAATATGCAGGTTAGAGTGGGGCTTCTGAAAGTCATAAATGAATTTTGATTTGAGTATGCTCACGAACGGTGTAGTAAAATCCTGAATCCACACTGTGTTTAAAAGACTACAGGAACAAATATACTCAAAAATACATAGTAGCTACAAAACAATAGAAATATATTCATCACTTATGTCACAGTTGAGATAGATGTTCCTTATACTATAGAACACAGGTTCCTTTCTTCTTTGGGCAGAAATAAAAATACTGAGAATTGGCTGATCTCCCACATGGGTTTCCTGACACATAAGGTAATGTCTACTGCAATAAGATACCAAATGGAAACCACTACTACTCCGCCTCTGAATCAAAATTATATATCAAAGTAATTCTGAATTACTGTGAGACTACAGAAATTAGTGTCTCTATCAAAGACTTAGAAGATGCAAAGGTGGTGACTTTTTTTATATTCCTATTTAAATCACTTATCTGCAGATAATAGGCAAGCCTTGGAAAATAATAAATGAGTGTTGTATATTTAACCTATTTTAGCTGCTATTCTAGATATAATTTTTTGCTTGGACAAATAAATATAGCCTCTGAAAATTAACAGGCAGCTGTTTGGTAAAAGTTTTTCCTTTATTCCTATAAATGTAAATCAACGGAAACAATTTGTTTTTACCTGAAAAAGATCAAAGTATAGCTTCCTGCTGGGTAATATCTACTCTCTGATGTTTTCCATAATTTAGCCCACAGGGATATCAAAGTTTCTGATCCCTCAAGGATATAATGCTTGTCCATTAAATTAATAATGATGCTAATAGAACACAGAGGGCATGATGTAGCTAGTCTTGAAGGAAACGATATATATTACATAGATTAAAGAGTGGGGATTAAGGGTCAACCAACTTAGTAAAGTTTCTAGTACTCCAGTGATTTGGGGACAAGACGGGATCTCTCTCTCAAAATAAAGAAATATTTTGGTGTACCGTGCACCCCTACTAATATGAAAAACATTTTGTTGGTTCTTTGAGTTCAGGAGAAAACATGCACCCCATGTGAGTTAGCCTTTCCGACATACTTACCAGCTGATCTAAAGGATGACATATGTTGAGCATGGTTCAGAGCAACCAAAGTTTCCCCATTTGGCCTTGTTGGGGTGCAAATAGCTCTGCCTCTCTATCCTATAGACCTGGGGATTAAGAGGGGCATCGGGCAAGTGTGTACTATCCCATCCCTGTGTGGAGCAGTAGCGATTAGAAGATCGAAATGGAGACCTGAAAAATTCTGGAGCATTGCCAGGCCCTCTTGGGCAAATAATTCCTTTCTTTACAAAAGCTCTTGCCTTTCAACTAGGCCATGACTGAGACTGAATACCTGGCTATGGAACAGGAGGCAGCCATGTAAACTGAGCTGCCCATCATAAATCAAGTGCTATTCTACTCTATCAGAATATTACCACCATGAAGGGAGGCACAGGCACCACTCTTCCCCCAGATTCTGGACTGATACATGGCATGTAATCATTGTTCAGTAAATATCTGCTAATAGATGGAGGAAAGGAAAAAGAAAGGATGGAAGGAAGGAAGGAACAAGGGAGGATGAGAGAGAGAAAGGATTCTAGCTACACCTGCTCAGAAACATTCTCATCGAATAGAACTCGCATCAACAGGATAGCATCTAAGCAGGTCCTGAAAGCCCTCATAAACAGTTCTCTCAAAATATGAGCAGGCTTACTCTAATTTCACTGAAGTCCCTCCCACAGACCTTCTCTATTGCTTCATGGGAAGTTTCCTAAGAGCAGCTGACAATTACAGAGGAATAAATTCAGCCCTGGTTCACACGTTTCTCTGTACAATTTGTTGGCACCAACCACCAGTGGACAGCTGCAAAGGAGCTGTCCTGAAGAACAGTGTGCTAAAGCGCAAGCCGTGCATCGCTCTTGTCCGCCCCTGAAAAGAGGCGTGGCATGAAGTAAGCTTCTCTACTGATTAATGGAAGGTGGTTAGTGGTGAGAGCCTAGGAAGAAGTCTGATTAAAGGATTGGTGAAAAAGAAGCCTGTCTGAGAATTATGTGGATGAACTTCTTGAAGTTGAAGTTCAAGAACCTCCCAGAGTGGAAGACATTTGTGTCCCATGTGACTACTCCTCCAAAGCCCCCTCTGTGATTATGCAAACCAGCTCTCTCTGCCAACATTAGCCAGCCTCTGTTTCCACGCAGTCATCATTCATCCATGAGAGGGTAACTCAAAAGCATGGGGGGCTACTTCCCTCACTAAAATTAACTGGGCCTCTACTACCACTAATACGCCAGCAGCAAAAATATCATTACATCATAGGAAAATATTTGAATAATCTTTGGTTAAGAAAGTTTTTTGAAATAATATAGAAAGGCTAATAGTCATAAAGGAAAAGACATTTGACTTCATCTCTTTAAAATAGATTGTATTGCAAAATATATATCTAAAAAGTAAAAACACACACACACAGGACAGACAAAGGGTTAATATCCTTGATATAAAAAGGGTTCTTATAAATTAATGTTATAAGAAGACCAGCAGTCAAAGAGAAAAATGGATAATGGATAGAATAAGTCGTTGAGGGAAGAGGAAATTCAAATGAGAAACAGTGTGACAAAGATGCTCAACTTCACCACAAGGGAGAATAGTGCAGATTATTACAAAAAGATCCTGTTTTGACTTTTTTTACTGGTAAAACCCCTCAAAATAAAGTGTTAAGAGTCAGTGCCGGAGAAGTGTGAGAGGGGGAAACACTCTTAACCTGTTTCTGAGAGTGTGTGCTAAGCCCTCTGTGGAAATGAAACTGGACATCTTCAGCAACATTTAAACAACACATGCTATTGACCCGTCCATCCCACTTGAAGAAATCTATCTTGAAGAGCGCGAAGCCAACGCACCTCAGGCTATCGTCCAGCGATGTTTACGGCAGCGCTGTTTCTAGTGGCACTTAAAGTGCAGGAAAGCCTCAATGTCCATCATTAAGCAAATGATTGAATAATTTACAGCACACCTTGCTGTGGGATGTTCTCAATTACTTTTCAAAAGCATTGACCTTTTTCTACTGATATGCAAAAAAGTATGTTCTATATTTTATAATTTTTTAAATGTCAGTCATAAAGTACAGGAATAGTATTGCCTCTGATATACAGTGGCTGTATACATTTGTATGAATATACGGAAAGGGGTGGCAGAGTATACAATAAACTATTGAAATATATCAAAGGAATGTGGATGTATGTTAGGTGTAAGAGAGAGAGCTACACAGAGAAAAACTTTTCAGAATGTTTTCTATTGTGTCACTTAATTCCCTGTAACTTTTGAGAAATCTACTAAAGAGTTTTTAAAGAAAAAACATTGCCATTCAAAGTGTTCAATGCTCCTCTGTGTTGCTTTATTTCTACTTTTACATAATTGACTCATTAATGTTTATTGAGCAAAAGTACACAGAGAAAATCAGTCATTCTAGAACAATTGCCTTCTAAGAGAAGACTTTAAATAATGCCACAAATTGTTCAGGAAAAGCTCTTATTTTTTTCTACTATGATTTAGCTGTTAATTATTTGGGCATGTGTTTTAAACCTATGACTGATGATGCCCTTGAGGTTTTTTTTTCAGCTTGGGAGACATTTGTTTTAAATTTTTACAATTTAACAAAAATACACTTGATCCATAGGAGAAAGTACCCTGGCTGGAATACCTCTTACTACATTAAGGTCACATATCATATGACTATTTAAATTAGAACCAGAAACTTATGTCTTCCTGTTTCTGGAAAGTCTTTCAAATGTTATCTCAGGATAAATAAACTCTTATAAAAACTCAAGATAGATTATAAGCTGGTTTTTCATCCCAGAAACATACATGTATGTGCTAGATATTGATTTTTGTTTTAAAATGCTTAGTGAAAAGAGTGTTGTTCTCTTCAATGAAGGCAACAATGTATTTCTGTTGATCTAAACAGTAAATTTACATCACATTAACTCATGATTTCCAAATGTTCAATGTGTAATTCTATACTATATTCATATGCTTAACGAAAATATTTACATATATGTATACATATATATACACATATATTAGAGATTGCTTCAAAAGCTTTTTTTAAGTTTCTTAAGGAAAACTTGTTTTAGAACAAAATTCACTTATAAAAATTCAACCACAGTACAGAAAACTGTTAGGAAAAATAATGACTTCAAATAGCTGTGAATAAATAGCGTGTAGTTAACAGGTCTTCCTTCTTTCCTTCTTTTTGTTAGCCAGCTAAAATAGCCCCCTTCTGTGAAAATGAGAAAGGATCATTTTAGTCACTAAAATGTTTTTATTTGATTACAAACATTTGCGGATTTAATCTCAAATTCTCTGTGAAAAGCTTTCATGGACTTACAGCATTCTCCATTATAATGATATTTAACATATTAAATATCCTCCTCTTAAATGACATCTATTATTTACATATTACAAATTACTAGTAACATGTGACTTGTTTAATGTAAATTACAAGAAATCTGAAAAAAAAATACTACAGTAATATTCTTACTTTATATACAGTGTTTCGCAAGACAAATGAAGAGGAAAGGAAGAGAAATTTATAGACGGACATAAGCTCCAAAGCCTCACACCTTCTGGCGGACTTTATTCAGATTTCTCTCCTTGGCTGTCTACGTTCTATTATAAGCCCCCAGGGCAGGGGCTGTGTCTGCTCACTGTCAGCACTCAACAAATAATAAATAGCACTATTAACAGCAGTACATGTGGGTAGAATTTGGATGGTTATTATTTTTTTTTAAGAGCACTGTTCAACAGAACACTAATTGGATTGTCAGTCAAGATTTTCTTGATCTTGTCTTAGGTGCATTATGCTACGGAGAAATGCTTAAACTGATCATTTTTACTTTTAAAAATACAGCTTAATGAAAAAGCAATTTAGTAAATTGCCAGGGGCTGTTTTACATCATACACAGTGTTGTGTTTCCCCAGAACAATTCAATTCAATGGAATTCCCTGGGAAGTTTAGTCTAAGTTGAAATAAAAAATTGTTGCTGCCTGAAAGATTGCATGCTTGTCTGATATGCAGAAATTTCTAGAATAAGTAGCATTCTTTCAGACACAAAGCCCTTTTCCATGTTTACACCTGAATCAATCCCTCGAAAATGAATGACTTTATGCAGAATTCAGCTGTTTTTATTAAATTTGGTAAAAGCAGTTTACAGATTCAGTGACATATACACATGCATACTTAAACACAGTTGAGAACCACTGCTCTAGACATTTAGTCACTTGATCATTTGTTGGTGATGTGCTTAGTTCATATAAGATACGGTAAACCCTCAGTTTTGCAGACCTCAATTTAACAGACTTCGAATATAGAGGACAAAATTTCCAGTCCATATGTCATATGTGAAAAGTAACACCCAGTGAACTTCAAAATACTTTTAACTAAGATTTGCTTATAATTAAATTAACAAGTTATGTTTTTGTTATTAATTCACTGTTATTTTTAACAGATTTTAGAGAATAGGCCATATGTTGGGGAAAAACTGTAGTAATTTTGCCAACATAAAAAACATTACATATCGACAACTACAGTAGAAATCCTCATCACCCTGGGTAATTGGATCTGTTGGCATAACTTTCTGCAGCAGTTTTAACGCCCATGTTCTCACATGCACTGAGCCACTCCCCAGCCGTGTGCCTTTGTGTACTCACAGTGACTGGTGAACGCACCCATTCGGTAAACACTCAAAATTACAGTAATACATTTAGAAAACTTTTCTGTGAAATTAAACTTTTCATGCCTACTTAATTTTAATTACACAAATGTGTCTACGTAAGTAAAAACAGATACACTAACTAATTTGCCAATTTTTTAACATATGCATTCAGAAAACCTCCTTTATGACAGAACAGACTTTTGGCTTTAACAGACACCCCCTCGCCTGAATTAGTCCATTATATTGAGGTTTTACTGTATTATTAGTTATTTTGTTTATTCATTTATTATTTAGTTTAAAGAGGGAATTTATTAGAAAAATACAAAAGGTTCGTGCAGGGATTCCCACAGCTGTAATGAGTTAATCGCTAGAATCATGCCTTTCTGAAGGGCAGATCGTGTTGTGATCATAAACTTCTATTTCTGGGTGTTGCAAGATCAGGAAGAGAATAAATATCCCAGAGGATGTTCCTCCCTGTGTCGTGCACAAGGGACTAGAATGTAGATTCATTTCTGCTTGCTTTTCGGTCCTTATGTTCCTTTATGCTGTCCTCAAACTTGTCAAGCACGTGTTGGCAGACATTGCTGGGCTCATTCAGGCCTCTCTGAAATGGCTCCACAGCTGGAAGAGCACCCCGAGTCTGAATTCGTAACTTAATTTTACTCTCTGAAGGATGGGTTGTAGTGTAGCCACAAAATTCCACTTCTGGGTTCTTCATGATCATGTAGCGAAGCGCATTTCCTAGGGTCTGGTCCTCCTGGTGCAAAACAAGTGTCACACACACAGTGTCTACCTGTTCCAGCTGCCTGGGCCGTTCCCAGAGCTGCCTTCCTCTCACCTTCAACCATTGAGGTCTTCAATCCAGACATTTTCCTCTCCAGCTCGTGGCCCTCGTCCCTCGCTGGCCGGCTCCGGGATGTTCAGATGGAGCTGGAGGAAGGTACGCTCTGCCTCATGCGAAACGTGTGAGAGCAGCAGGAAGGCTTAATAGTTATTTTAAATTCCCTGTCAGTTCCACCATTTGGGTTGTATCTGAGGCTGGTTCTGGTGATGACTTTCCATCTTCAGACTGTATCTATTCCTCATTTTTCAAAAGCCTTATTATTGTTGCTAGAAGTCAGACAGGTAAGATTCTGAAGCAAGTTTACCTTAGAGATGAGCATACCTTTTTCGCTTCTACACCCTCAGTGTCTGCGTATGTGTGTGTGGGGGGGTGGGGTGGGGGGGACGGTAATCTAGTCAAATATCAGGCTGGGTTTAAAGTTTGGTGTTGCTATGGTTACCTTCTCTGTCCCAGAGGCTTCATATTTCTACAGTGACTGTAGGAGTTTGGGTGAGGGCCAGTTTACCAGAGCGGCTTCCCCACGTCCAAGGCGCAGGGGAGGAGCTGTCTCCCGGAGCAATCCCTGCTGTACTCTGGTTGTTTTCACTCAGGGTTTCTTACCCTTGTGGTGGGAAGCAGGGGGCAAAGGACATTCTCTGACGTTCTGAGTAAGCCTCAGCCGTAGCAGCCTCTATGAACTTGTGGAATGTGTCCCCTCCTAGCTGTAGTGTTGGGGGAGGGGTGGTGGGGATGGTGGGGGGAGGCCTAACAAGTATTGCAGCTCTGCTCCCAGGCACAGCTCTTCTTTTTTCTTTTCTCCCAGGAGAAACAGTGACAATTGTTCCTGCTCTTTCCTTTGCAAATTAAGCTTTTTGTTCTATGAGAAAGATAGGGCAGATGGGACAGGTGGGATTTCTGGCATCCGTTATTGTTTCTCTCTCCCAGCTGACACTACCAGGGAAAGTTCTCAGCAGTTCCCTCAGTCTTTCCCTTGAACCCCTCCTGGAGTTCAGGGAGTTAAAAGCTGCAGCCCCCTGGAGCTACACACTCTGACAATGGCCTAGGCTTGGCCTTTAGTCATTCTTACAAGATTACATGCCATCTGATGGTATATGCCCCAGGTAAGCGAATGCTTTCTCTGCTATAAAGTTGGCCCCTTGGTCTGATGCACTGTACTGTGGGGCCCCATGCCAGTGGATCCATCACACTATCAAACTTCAAATAGTAGTGCTCGCTGAGACCCTATGTGTAGGAAAGACAAACCCCAGCTCTGAATATTATCCATTCTTTGGGGAACAATTTGCTGGCCTGTCCAGAGTGAAAGGGGTACAATATAGTCACCATGGCACCAACTAGCCAGTTTGTCTCCTCAAAGAATGGTACCAAAATGGGGGCACAGTGTCAGTCTTTACCGTTGGTTGGTGAGACCTTTGACGTTGGCTTCTGGTAGATCAGCAAGTCGGAGCAAATGCTATGGGGCACACAGATAGCCTCCACCTCTGCCATCAAGGCCACTTTATTCGGAGTCCATTGTAGCAGCACTAGAATAGCCAATGAGAGAAGCTGGTGAATTGAATGCCCTTGGCAAGGTCCTTTTTAAATCTTGCCTCTTCTATGAGGGATGTTCTTTTTGTGGGCATTGCCATATGATGCAACAAACAATGTTCACACCCTACATCCACTCTCATACTGGTATGTCCATTCATAAACTTCTACCTCATATCTCCTTGTACTCCTTTTCAATTTTTCCCTTTCTTTTCTTTCTAGACCCCTGTCAACCATCCAAAGAAAATGATATTTATAAAATGAAGTATTGTCCACTCCTTTTTATTTTATTTTATTTTTTGTTAATCCTCACTCAAGGATATTTTCCATTGGTTTTTAGAGAGAGTAGAAAGGAAGGGAAGAGACACAGAGAGAGAAACATTCATGTGAGAGAGACACATCAATTGGTTGCCTCCTGCCCTCCTGCACATGCCCAGACCAGGGCCAGGGAGCAAGCCTGCAACCGAGGTATGTGCCTTTGACTGGAACTGAACTTGCCACCCGTCAGGCAAAGGTCCAATGCTCTATCCATTGAGCCAAACCAGTTAGGACGGTCCATTTCTTTTAATGTTTAAGATTACTATGCTACTAAGTACTTTTATGTTTATTAAACATGAATTCTGCGTATGCCTAACAAGCTCTTTGCTTACTATTTATTTATACTCCAAATTTGAATGTTTTCATCTCTGTTTTACAAACTATAGACCTATTCACATTTCCTAGTAGAATTCAATATTCTGAAAGGTAAATGTACATTACACTGAGCCTCAGAATTTCCTTTTGTTTTAGTCGACATGACAGTGTTGTAAGGGTGCCATCTCTCCAGTTAAACATGATTACATTACAGCTGGCCTGTAACTCAAGAGCAGTCAATCGATAGCCTGGAAAAAGCCACACAAGAATTAGAAGCTTCCTTTCTCTTAATAATCTGAACTGTAAATAAGTAGTCAGAGGCTATTTGTTTGGTAGTAGAATCAGAAAGTGAAAGAGAGAAAAAAGAGACCAATAAGTAGCAATGGGCAGGAAGAGTAAATAGAATCCATGTGTACACACAAGTCCAAAAGCCCTTCATAGTAAAGAGTGCAGTATGGGTTTGGCAGGAAAAACAACTCAAGATGAAGACATATACAGGGAAGAGACAGGAAACATCGCTGATAAATAGTAACAGAATGGAGGTTGGTGGGCTTACAATTCTTAGGAAACAGTTGGTAAGGCTACTTAGGATGTTGAAAAACTGGCCAGTCCCTAAATTTTCTGAGATCTGACCATTCTGCCTCTGGTAATTTTAATGATACCTAGTTGGGGAGCTTTTTAGATATTCACACGAGATAGAGCCCAGTGATTAAGATTCCTGTTGGCCTGTTTTGTGTATTCACTATAATGAAATGGACTTAATTTTTTCAAGATGTACCTATATAATGACCTGAATATTTCCCAGGTATGAATTCTCTCAACTTTATGTTGGCTATAAAGTATTACTACAAAACATCAAGTAATTCCCATAAAAAAAATTTAAAAGGCATCAAGCGATAATATTTGGCATATAGACTTTATATTTTCTTCAAGGTTAATTTCTGCATCACGATGAATAAAGCTACTGCCGTACTTTCTTACATTCTTCAGTGCGTCTAGCATATGGTGGTAATTTTAGGAAACTGGCTTAAGTGACGGAGACAAAGCTTGGTAAAGAATTGGTTTTGGAAAGGATCGGCCAATAAACGAACGGCAAGTGTGCCATCACTCCCTTCTCTTAAATCAATTGTTGATAGTATTAGTTAATCAGAGTTTTGTTTCTCCCTAAATCCCGACGAATTCATAGTTATAAATATTCATGGCATTATATTTCAGGTCTCACTACCAACATATGTAAGCCAGCACTCACAATTAAGCCTATTTGCCATCCGTGTGCTATTTCCTCCTTTGGACTCTTGCCTTTAGTGCTGGCCGTTTTCTCCGAGTGATTAATGTAACCTCATTTAGTTAATGAATCAGGCACTTTAGCATTTCTTCAGGGACAGAGGAACTAAAATTATTGGCTATGTGCTACTCCCTACACTAATACATTGTTTAAATTTATTAAAGTTGCTTATAAAAACTAAGCATGATTTAGAAAACCTCAATCTCTAAACAATTACCAGCCCTTAGGCATCATTAAGAAAGGGAATCAAGAAAGCTCAAAAGGCCCTCGCTGGTTTGGCTCAGTGGATAGAGCATCGACCTGCGGACTGAAGGGTCCCAGGTTTGATTCCAGTCAAGGGCTCATGCACGGGCTGCAGGCTCGATCCCCAGTGGGGGGCATGCAGGAGGCAGCCAATCAATGATTCTCTTTCATCATTGATGTTTCTATCTCCCTCTCTTTCTCTCTTCCTCTCTGAAATCAATAAAAATATAGTTTAAAAAAGAAGAATATAAATAACAATATCAAAATTAAAAACTTCTAAAGGCACAAATCACCTTAAAAAATAAAACAATAAACACTGGGGGAAAGTATGCAATACACACAATATATCAAAATGATTAGTATCACTAATAAATGAAATATTCCTATACACAAATACGCAAGTCCCCTGAATGACTATTTATAAGGCATTATTAGAAGGGGCACAAAAACAAGACAATGTTCTGAAATACTTTTTTTGTCCTACCTCTACAGTAGTATAACTTCATATATGTGCAGGGTGTTTCTAGCCTTAAAAATTCCATTTTAAAGTGATAATACACTTAAGAAAAAGGATTACTTTAATATACCTGAGTTAGAATTGAATGGAAACAAAATACGACAACTCCCACCTTTGGTGCCAGTTAGAAATGGACCATGCTAGATAGAATGAACAGTAATTATGCAAGACCTGTGTAATTTTCCATTACTCTTGAAATATTTTCTACTGAATCGTCTAGGCCAGTGATGGTAAACCTTTTGAGCTCAGCATGTCAGCATTTTGAAAAACCCTAACTTAACTCTGGTACCATGTCACATATAGAAATTTTCTGATATTTGCAACCATAATAAAACAAGATTTATATTGTTGATCTTTATGTTATATATTTAAATGCCATTTAACAAAGAAAAATCAACCAAAAAAAATGAACAAGATAAATAAGGTCAGTGGAACATGTTAAATGCGCCAGGAGAATGCGATCAGCAAAGTACGGACTATGAGAAGTTATACAGGATAAACAACTCTTTGGTTTCTTCAATAACAAAAACTGGGAGAGAGGGAAAGGGAGACTCTATAGACTTAAAACAAAACAAAATAATAAAACTAAAATAGTTTAAAAAACACATCCAGCAATCACAGCTTATGTACCTTAGTTAGATCCTAATCTGAAAAACAACTTGTTTAAAAGTTTATGACAGTTAGAGAAAGTGAACACTGATGGAATATTTGATGAGAGTAATGACTGCTAACTATGCTAATAACATTGTATTTAAAAAAAAAAGATTCCTCATCCTTTTAAATATTTACAGAAATGATAGAATATCTATGGCAAGCAAATGTACTGCTTTGCCCAGGATCGAGAGGTTTCTTGAAACTTGGAACTTCCAGTGCTAAAACCAGGACTATTCTGTACAAATGGTGATTTCTATCAAAATTACTGGGATAGGTGTTGGGAAGTTGGTGGGGCTGGAGATAAAACTTGGTAGACTTTGGAGGATGATTGTAGACCAATATTGCATTATTTGTAGCAAGATGGAATAGACTTTACTAATCAACGTTGGGAAACTTCATAAAAGTATTATATCTGGATCATTTACAGAACAGATAAAAACTGAGTGTGAAATATACTTATCCAAGATAGTGCAATGATAATTTTGTCAGCCAACTTGGTACTTGTGTGTTAGACAGTGACATAGGCTTGTACTGACCTCTTGAAAGTTCATCTATAATTGTAAGGTTTCTCATGTAATAGTACTGCTAACAACCAACATTTTCTGTGAGACCTCCCGACATAGCAGAAATATGAAAAATCATGACAACAGAATAAATTCTGTTTTCTTATAGAACTCAGAAGGAAGTACTCACTCAGAGATGTGAGTGCACAATAAATGTACGCACTTATCCCAAATTTAACATGATCTGTACATCTATTAATACTTAAAGTTGATGCTTGAAGATAGATCTGACTAAAAAGAATGTGTTGAAAGTTTTCACAGGGTATAAGAGAACTTGTGGGGTCTACTTTTTTAACACTGCATGTGTACCTTTGATGTATACAACCTTCATAGTTCAAGTGATGACATGTGTAGTTTATTTCTTGTCCTAACAATATTGAATCAACAATGTAAAAATGAAAAGTTATTTTAAAATAACTTTTATAGTCAAGTCAATGGTTCAGTGATTTGTGCAAATCACATTCCAAATAGCATATTCTAACAACAAAGTTCAAATTTCTTAATGAAGGAAATTAATTAACCTACCAGTCATATTTCATTTAAATTGTGTGATGAATATCTTCTTTGCTCTGTTTATCCCCTAGATTTAAGAAAGATTCCATTATTCTTGGCAGGTTTTAAAAAACAAATTCTAGGGAATTGATTTATGTTTTCCAATGCATTTATTTATTCATAAAGCTGAGATGTGGAAGCTTGCAGAACAGGTTCTAGAAGACCGCATGAGCTGTGAAAACACTGGCTGAGTTGCACATCTTCAAGGTATTCTTTACAGGTAAACAGTCCAGTGCCCAAACTTTGGCCAAAGAACTTTGAAAATATCAAGGAGAAACAGAGCAACTGAGCATATTCTCATTGCCTGAAAAATAAGCAAGATGCCAAGAGTTTCAGATTCATGCAGGCCCTGACGATCTCTTTCTGTGAATCATGAGCACAGATATGGGGTGGCAAATGTCATATGGCTGCTTCACAGTTTGCTGAATTATGATGTCAAAAAGGAGAGGAAAAACTGGGTTGTAGGAGAATCAAGAGCTCAAACCAATCTATTTTTGTCCTCAAAACATGTCCTGCTTTAAATTATTCTTGCAACTTTGTTCTGCGTTCTTTCTTCATCCTCCATAGTTACTTGTCCAACCTTAAACCACCCTTCTGTTAAAAAATACCTTAATCAATAGAGGAAAGAAAGAAAGAAAGAAAGAAAGAAAGAAAGAAAGAAAGAAAGAAAGAAAGAAAGAAAGAAAGAAGTATAATTTTAAAAAAGAATAAATAAATAAAATACTTTTACCAAAAACGTAACACCAAAAAATAAATAAATAAATAAATAAAGCCAGTGTACCTGCCCTCTCCTAAAAGAAGACTCACAAGATTCCCTAAAGTAATAATGGCTTCTCCTTCCCAGATATTCTCATCGTGCTCTCGAGATACCTTTGCTATGACATTTCTTAAAGAGAGCTTAAATCCATTATTTGTTTTGTATGTGTATCTTCTAGTGAATAGGTTTTTAGACAGTAGTGACCATGTTTTAAAAATTCTTGTATGTACAGTAGCTCTAATACCACACTCTCATAGAATATCTCTATATATAAAGAGCCAGGGGCTGTCACATCGGAAACAACCAAACAGACGACCGAACAGGCTGAGTGGGCAACAAGGCCAGCAGGAGGGTTGGTGAGGGACGACCAAATGACTGAGCAGCAGGCTGTGTGGGGCAGCCAGGCTGGCAGGGGGGGTTAGTGAGAGATGATCAAACGACTGAACAGCAGCCTGCATGGGGCAACCAGGTCAGCAGTGGGGTAGTGAGGGGTGACCAGGCCGGCAGGAGGGGCAGTTGGGGGCAACCAGGCTGGCGGGGGGCAGTTAGGGGTGACCAGGCCAGCAGGGGGCCAGTAAGGGGTGACCATGCTGGTGTGGAGGGCAATTAGGGGTGACCAGGCAGCAGCGGGGGCGTGTGGGGGAGGAGTTTAGGAGCGATCGGGTCGGCAGAAGGAGCCAGAGGTCCTGGATTATGAGAGGGATGTCCCCCAATGAGTCCCAGATTGGAGAGGGTACAGGCTGGGCTGAGGGGACCCCCATCCCCCTATGTACAAATTTCATGCACTGGGCCTCTAGTATTTTAATAATATAGTGGAACTGAAATAATAGATGGAAATTATTTGCTTTAGTTAAGGTCTTGTTAGAAAAAAGAGCTGAATATATATTTCAGAGAGGAAGGGAGAATGAAAGAGAGATAGAAACATCAATGATAAGAGATAATCATTGATCGGCTGCCTCCTGCACACCCCACACTGGGGATCGAACCCACAACCCACACACGTGCCCTGACCGGGAATCCAACCATGACCTCCTGGTTCATAGGTTGATGCTCAACCACTGAGCCACACCAGCCAGGCTGGCTGAATATTCTTTAAAATTCTTTGAGCAAAAAAGGAAAAAGAAAAGAAAGGAAGATGAACAAATAAAATACAGACCTCAATTATTGATTTAGTTTAACTATCTTTTACTTTGTTCTATATTTGAGCTGCAAATTTTAGAACTCTGCTCATTGGAACTGTTGATTTTGAGGTTAATTAAATATTTTCATTTTGGAACATGATGTAAAAGATAGAAATGTAACTAGTCAGATGTAAATATAAAGTTTGAGTTAAGAAACCCAAGTTTGGGACACACCTTTGTCATTTGTTTAAACTTGAACTCAACATTATCAAAATGTTTAGCCAATGTGTCAGGATTATAAATGCAGTCAAATGTCAAAGTTTGTAGTTTGCTCTCATCCCTTTTATTTCCGTATAGGAAAAGTGCTGTTTTAAAAGCCTTTTGGTTTACATTTCTAAGTGACTTCGTAATTTTAAAGACTAGTTAGATAAATTGCTTTTAGACTAAAATACTTTGCATTCCAGTCCAGAGACCTTGTTGTATATCTACTCTATGATAGAAAATACGTTGCATGAAGATCAAAAGGGCCAGCAAGAGTGTAATTACTATGTTTTTGTCGTTTTCCTTTCTCTCTCCTCTCTCTCTTCCTGTCTCCCAGGTCATCACATCAAGTAAAAACAGTTTTGTGACTACTTTCCTGAATCAATTTAAACCTTGCCTGGGAATCAAAGCATGAAGCAGAAAACATAGTAGAAAGTATTACATTTAATTACTGAATCATTTTATATTTATGTGTTGTATTTCTAAATCATATAGTTGGAAAAATCCAGAATTTCAACTATATGTTACAATTCTTTAGTATCATTTCCATTCGATATTACTGGATGGAAATGGTTATTTGAATAAATTTCCTTAAAACCAAAGGTCACTCAGTATGTATCTTCAAAGTTCATGAACATTTTTTTGAGTAATCTGTAGAACTTAAACTGAATTAAATACAAAATTTATTTTGTTTCCATCTGTTTAAACAATCATCATATGAGCACAATGAGGATTCATTACCTTTTATCCAATTGCTCCTTTCACAAGAAACAATTAAACCTATAGAGACTAAATTATCTAGCCCTAGCTGGTTTGGCTCAGTGAATAGAGGTTGCCCTGCAGACTGAAGGATTGTGGGTTCGATTCCAGTCAAGGGCACATACATCGGCTGCCGGCTCAATCCCAAGCCCTGGTCAGGGCGTGTGCGGGAGGCAACCGATCAGTCTCTCTCACATCGATGTTTTTCTCTCTCTCTGTCTCTCCCCCTCCTTTCCACTCTTTAAAAATAAAATAAAATTCAATGCAAAGATATCCTCAGATGAGGATTAACAACAACAACAAAAAGACTAAATTGTTTAAATTATTTGAAAGTAAAAAGTTTCTCAACATTTCTAACGATTAAATTGGTCCATGGGAAAGGTAAGCTCAACTTCTTGGAAGTCCAGTGGAGAGATGCTAATGTAGATAGACGATTTTTAAAATAACTTTAACAAGATATAATTCATAAAATGTACCCACTTAAAGTATAAAATGTAGTGGTTTTATGCAAATATTACCACAACCTAATTTTAGATTTTTATCACCCCTAAAAACAACCCTATCTCTAGTAGCAGTTATTTGCATTTTTTCCTCCCAGTCTCAGGTAACCACTAATCTACTTTGTCATATAGATTTGTACATTCGGGAGTTTTCATATAAATAATCATACAATATGTTATGTCTTATGGTTGGTTTGTTCACTTAGTATAATGTTGTCAAGATTCATGACATCTGGATTGTGTTCAGTCTTTGACTATCTATAGATATAAAAGCCTAAGTGACTGACGATCGAATGACCAGACAACCGGTTGACCTGTCACTATGACACACACTGACACCAGGAGGCAGACACTCAATGCAGGAGTTGTCCCCTGGTGGTCAGTGCGCTCTCACAGTGGTATTATTGCTCAGCTGACCAATGTGCGTCAGATGCCAGGCTCACGGCTGGCGAGTGCAGCTGCAGCAGCTCAAGCTTCTCCCGCCTTCGCGGCAGCACTACCAAATGCAGACGCAGCGGGGCCAGGATGAGCGGGAGCAGTGCGGAGCCCTATCTGGGCTCTGGCTCCTTCCCAGACACTTCATGCACTACTATCCCCTGAGGGGTCCTGGATTGAGAGAGGGCACAGGCCAGCCTGAGGGACCCCACCAGTGCACGAATCCATGCACCTGGCCTCTAGTTATGAATAATGCTGCTATAAACATTAGTGTATACGTTTTTATCTGGACACATTTTCATTTTGGGGGGGAGGGAGGGAGGGTAGCCAGATTAGAGAATTTTTAAAAAGAGTATTCATGATTAGAACTCCTACTTTGCTTCTTGATGGGTATCATAGAAAGGACATTTTCACAAAAAAGCACTGTGAAACTTGAGTCTTTTCTGTACATGTCTAGGTTTAGCTGTCATATAAAATCTGAAATTCTGTGTAGACAATAGAACTGTCCATGCAATGATTTGGCCTTATCATTAAGAAAAAAGCAGAGTTCAAAAGGAACAAGAAAGAACAAAGCAGGTAAATTAGATTACAACATATCCCCCTACCCTTTTTTCATAGGGCATTGACTTGGAGATATGGTCTGATGGTCTGAAATAAGAAACAGGTTATCACGATATTGGTTGAATTATATCTCAAAAATTTGAATAATGTTAATTAACTTGTAATTAACAATAAAGGGAAAATGAGGTCAGGAACAGAACATGGCTGATTCAGATTAAAATATGAGTATGCGAAGGGACATGATCCAGGGTTATTCTGAGAGACAACTGCGGTAGCAACTGGAGGACTGCATTAGGTCTGGAGCCCTAGTATCAGTCCAGCCATTGCCACTTGGATAAGAGCCGAGTCCTTCATGTCTATGGGCTACAGTTTCCTCTTTCTAAAGGATAGAAAACTGTTCATTAGTCAGGCAGAATCTGTGCCAAGTCGCTTCAGAGTAATGTCTTCAAAATTTCTGAAGCAACATCCAGAATTTAAAAGATAACTCAAACAGACAGTCCTGTTCTCCACTTGCACATTCTCTCCATCTCAATAGATATAGACAAGTTCTCTATTTATATATATCATTTGAATCTGAAAACAGGATCAGAAATGGTCAGAGTTGGAATGAAACATTTGGTGAATGATGCAACATGCTCACCTTAGAGATTTAAAAGAAAAACTGTTATGACATGCCCTGGCTGGTGTGTCTCAGTGGTTAGAATGTTGCCCCACATGCTGCAGGATTGTGGGTTTGATTCCCCATCAAGGGCAAGTACCTGTGTTGCAGGTTCAATCCCTGGCCCTTATCAGTGTGTGTGGGAGGCAAACAATCGATGTGTCTCTCTCATGTCAATGTTCCTCTCTCTCCCCCACCTCCCTTACTCCCTCCCACTCTCTCTAAAATCCAATGGGGGAAAAATATCCTCTGGTGAGAATTAACAAAAAAAGACAGTTATGAAATGTTCAAGGACACTTCATAACTACAGGGGATCCAAGACAGGCCAGGGCCCTTCGGCTCTTCCACCTCCATCACTTTCCTAATGATTCCTGGGAGCCCACTGCCCCAGGCGTCAGTAGCTGCAATCCTGTCTTCATGGCAGATTACAGGAGTTTCGTTTTCCAAAAAAGAAACAAAAAAGTCACTTGTTAACTACCTATAAAGAACAAAAAATTGCTGACAGACACCAAGGTTTTAAGTAAAGGTTAGCTTCCCTTTTTCGTAGCACCTGCAACATCAAACAATGTGTAATTCTGAATGGGAGAATTCTTTGGTAGATCACTCAGATTGTGCAGGGGGACTGATGCAGGCATCTACCAAATACCTTTTTTCCTTCCTAGAACACCTCGGACATGCTCTCTATCGATGCTACTACTATTGAAGAAAATAGCACCAAATGATTTGGCTTTTATAGTCGCTTTCTAATTATTCTCTGCCCTGTCACACTGTGTATTTCCTTCAAAATGAGTTCCACAGCCTGTAATGATCAGTCATTTATGTGTTTACTTTTTACTTATGTGTGTGTGATCTGCCTTCTTCAACTAATATGTTAGTTCTTTGGTGGCAGGAATTCTGCTCGCCTAGCTCATTGGGACGCCAGTCATGCTTAGCACATTTCCTGGGTCTCGGTCAATAGTGTTTTCCAAATGAAAGAAATGAGTAACATTATGCCGGTAAAGAGTAGGCATCAGAGGAAATGAGGATCTACAATGTCCTGCATTTCAGTGGGCATCTGAATATTTATAGATATGTATGTGAGTATCCAAATATTTCAGATGTTTACATCACAGCCCACAGTGGAAGGAGTTATATTCTGATCGCTAACCTCTGTACTTAAAATGGTGTTGTGGACTTATGACTAATATGATTAACAGTGTGAACTAGAACTTGAATGTCTAATACATGAAGTATACCTTTATTTAATAGCATAGGGCAAAGAACATAAATTTGGCATTAGACAGGCCTGCATTTGAATTTAGTTCTGCCTCTTACAACCTACATGATCTTGGGCGAGTAAATTAACCTCACTGAGCCTTTGGATTTTTATCTATAACTATAAATACTAGCTATACGATTTTTTTACAAGTTCCTGACATGAAAATATTCAACCTGTTGGTAAATTTCAATTACCGTAAGCAATTAGCTTTAAGAGTCTTCCAAAATTAGTGAAAGCCAGCACTGCATACAATGGGTAGAGAACCAATGGGTCTACTTTTATTAGTAGTAACCTGTGGCAACCTGCGGCTTCGGCGTGGGCAGCACTCAGGTTTTTAAATTAGTCTTTATGGAGATTCCTCTGCCCCGCTGGCAAGAACTCTCCAGGGATATTCAGAACCTTGACGACACTGTCATCTTTTGCCAACCTTTATCCAGCCCAGCAGAGTGGGCTTGAAAGTAATGCAGCCGAGATGATAAGAGACCTCAGCCATCAACCTTGCTCGCTTTCATGTCTGCCCAAATACAATGTGAGAAGTGAGAGCGGTAGCAAGCCTCCGTCACAGACTATGCTCTTTAGTAAATCAGAAGGGGGCAGGTTGGACGGAATTCAGCCTTTTTGGTTTTGCTTCTAATCTCAAAGCACATTCCGAGTCATGTTTGGAGTGTCACAAATGCTGCTTCCGAAAGGTGTCTCAGTTTCCTTCTTGGAAGTGGTGATAATACTAGCTGATCCTTCGGTGCAGCACGTGTTAAGGAAATACTAACCAGACGCTTTTATGCTTAAGGCTAAGGATTTTGATCTCGCTGACTACTCTGGTTACTTTAAAATTTCCGACAAAGTTTATAGTGTAGTATCCTGCCAGATTCTCTGGAAGAGAATCGTTTGAAGTGCTTCTGGTCTTCTAAGGAGCTTGCTGATCCTTGACTAAGGAGAGTGCTGACAGCCCGCTCTCTGTTCCTCTTCAGTGCTATCGCACTGACCCTGATGAAAGTAAGGCGCTTTGATTTTTTCCTGCTCGATGATGTCAATGAAAGTTTGTCCAGGATGGTGGAGAGCCCCGCATTCTGGTGGCAGTTTCCAATGTTCTGTTTCCCATCAGCCCCCTCACCTTCCATGCATCTATTCTTAGACAGTAAATCGGACACTTCTGATGACCAAGAGCAAGATCCCCTCAGATTATAGCTCAGGAGAACCAGAAAGCAACGGGAATGAGTAGATTAAGTAATATTTTTTTAATGACACATAATTTGGGGGTAAGCCTGTAGGAGCTTAGTTTAGGACCGAGTTTAAAAATGCTTCGATATTTAAGCAGAGTTTTCCAGCACAAAATTGAAGATGAGAGTCTAAATGACTGAAAGGAATCTGGTTTAAGTTAGAAGTTTTGGGGACTTAGATGGTTGAGGAACACATTGAGTTGTGGAAGGAGGCATGAAAGAGAATATCTACCGCAAGAAGGGAAGGGAGATGAGATGAAAGCCTTGGAACCAGTCATATTTAATATGGAGATAAGGAAGGAGCTTGATAATAGAGATGAAAAAGAACTAAGGTTAGAAGAGAATCAGGAGACCGAGGTATCTCAGAATTAAAGTTTGGGAAAGGCTTAGTCGGAGGTATCAAATGAAGCAGAGTCCACACCGCAACCCAGGTACAGGCCCTTGACCGGAATCGAACCTGGGACCCTTCAGTCCGCACACTCTCACACACACACACACACACACACACAGATTCACGGAGGGCAGTGGCTAAAGGCAGATTACCTGCTGTGCCAACTGTAGTAGAATTATTTTGGTTATCGATTGATGCATAACAAAGTACCTCCAACAATGGCAGCCTACAATGACCAGAACTCATTATTTTTCATGATTCCGAGGATGGGCTGGCTTCAATAGAGCAGTTCTTTTGCTGTACACAGAGTCCTCAGAAAAGTCCAAGATGACCTCACTCACATGTCTTTGGCGTCACTTGAGTGGCTGGAATGACTGGGGGCCATGGGGGCTTCTTCCTCTCCCTGTGGAGCCTCTCGTCCTATAGGGACTGTCAGGCTTCCTTAAATAGCAGCCAGTTTCCAAAACAGCAAAAGGGGAACCTACAAGGTCTCTCAAAGTCTGAGGTCAAAAGTCCAGAACATGCCTTCTGCCACATGCTATTGATCAAAGTACACCACCGGGCTCGCTAAGTTCAAAGGGGAGCGTGCACCTGACCGCCTGCCGGAAGGAGCGGCATGTGTGAGCAGGCAGAGGGGAACCTGTGTGTGCCTTTGTGACTGTCTTGGTAGACAATTAGCCCACGAGCTGCTATTTTGTGCCGCATGAGTACCTTTAAGTCTTGGCCCCTTATTTTAGTCCAAGCAGCTCCAGGATTAACATGGTGCTCCACAGCCCCCATTTCCACACAACAAAAACAAAGGCTCTGTATCTGTGATCCACAAATGAGCTCCCACCCAAGTGCAGGTCTCAGGAGTCAAGGAAATACATACCTAGACCTAGCGGCAAGATCTGACTTAGGATGTGGGAACAAGGCCAAGGAAAAATGAACACACCACAGATCCTCATCTATATAGAGCTTCAAAAAAACAAACAAAGCTTACTAATTTTCCCACCCAGGAGTCTGTGTACCAACGACCTAACTGCCTCATTCCATTTCTTTGCTTCGGCACCCAGACATCTTTAGATCACTTGTGGCCATGAGGTATCAAATAACATGAAAAGGGGAGGGGGGACTTTTTGCATGAACAACAGGCTCTTTGTCCACGTTGAATGTGCAAGAGCAATACCTTAGTATGCACAGAAATACTGTAAACAGGGCAACGCTTTGCAAGACAAGTTTTCAGGAAATATGTTGGCCTCATTGCATATCTCTATGGCATGTCACATAGCCTACTCTGAGTGCAGGAGTCTTCTTGCTGACCATGTATACACAGATGGCCGGACTTTTGTGCTATTTTTCCTGCATTTCTAAAATAAGCTCTGATTCTTCAGTTACGTAACTTGAAGCACTGTTTTATTTTCTATTTTTTGCTTTCAAATGTACACACATAGGCCAATTTTATCATTTTAGAATTATTTCTTAGGACTAATTCCATAACAACAAAACAAACATGCCCATAATACAAATGATTTATATATGTAAGTACTACATATCTATGAATACACATAGATTGAAATTAATGATAAAAATTCCTGACCCACAAAACTGTAGTGGTTACATTGTAGCAGTCTTAATTGTAGAAGTCTATAATTATCATGGTTTGATATAGTCGAGCTGGCTGCGAAATTTTGAGCCAGTCACTATGGGATTATTTTCTAAGACTAACAAATGTTGACACAAAAAAGCATGTTTACACCTTATACAAACAAGCAATATTCATGTATAAATCATAGTGAAAAGAAAACTATTATTGGCTTCTGGTCTAATCTAGTCTGACTATATGTGAAATCTTGGGTTGGTAATTCGATTGCTTTGGAATGCGTTTTCACAATTTTCCATTGTTAAAAACAGGAAATAGAACTAGATTATTCCAATGGTTCATCTTTAGCTCTAGAGTTAAATCATTTCTTGGTTTTGAAAATGCATTAGAAGTTACCAACAAAAACATGTACAATTCCTCAGAACAACTGAACCTTTCTACCTGTCAGTGTTAGAATCTAATGTCCAACTAAGATCCAGTGAGTCTTCCATGGTTACTCCAAGACATCTTACTTTTTCATATAAGAATATTAAGTGGCGCCCAGGGCCAGTGTGGCTCAGTTGGTTGGAGCATCATCTCATGCATGGAAGGGTCCTGGGTTTGATTCCCAGTCGGGCACATATGAAGGCAACTAATCAATGATTATCTCTCACATAGATGTCTCTCTCTCTCTCTCTCTCTCTCTCTCTCTCTCTCTCTCTCCTCTCTCCCTCCCTTCCTTCTTCCCTTCCTCTCCATTCCTCTCTCTCTAGAATAAATGGAAAACATATCCTCAGATGGGGATTTTAAAAATAATAATATTAAATGGCAACTAACCATCCAACCCTTTAAATGCAGAGGATGCGAAATAATTCTTTTGCAAAGGAAATGTTTCCACCATAGTCACTCTTCACTTGCTTATAAAATCACCCTATTATAAATTCAAAAGTGCACATTTGTTGTCAAAATTTAGCTAAATTTTCATTTGTTAAAAAGACTTTCATTCTACTCTCATTGATGCTTATGGCTTTCACCATTTTGGGACGTCTACCAACATTATTTTTAAATTTTATAAAACACAAGAGAATGCAAGGAAGGAAGAGGCCTTCCCAAATCTGAATCAATCTCTTTGGGATAGCATGGCAGCTAACAGCACTGATGGACTTTGGGCTCACACAGAGTGTAATTATCATTTTAAAAATTTAATACAGAGAAGTACATAATCAAGTATTGCACAAAAATCAACCATCCAGACATTACTGCTATTAATATCATATTCTACATAGTTTATATTTCCATCTTCTGATTTTATAAATAGCCTTATTTTACATAATTGGTACATACACTTTTCTTCAATATGCTGTTTGGTATTCTAAATTCACATACTTTATTTAATAGTGGATATGTGCATCTTATGCTTTATTATGAATAACATTCTAAAACACATTCTTATAAATTAAATTTTGCCTAATTTTGATAATTTCTCTAGAAAAAAATCCTTAGTTGGAATTGTTAGTACCAAGAATTGATTATGTTTAAGGCTGTTGTTAATCTATGATAGTACTATTAGAAGACCCTTCAAATTATTAAAACAATAATCTTGGGGTGGAAAGCATCTTCCAGATCTAGTTCCTTAGATTACTCCAGCTGATGTTTACCTTTTCTTCCTCTGAATGCCATACCAACTGTTACATGTATATTTATTAGAATATAGATTATTGACTGTCCTAACATGTAAATATTTTATGTATGTGTTTCTTATGTCTCCAGTAGATAAGTTCTGGGTTGTAGCTACCATATCATACAAAGTCCAAAATAATCACACATCACCACCAAACACAGAGCCGTGCTTTGTACTCTGTGGCTTTCACAGTAACTCAGTGAACACTGAGAGACATTAGAGAATGAAGACTACACAGAAGAGAGGAAATTAATAATAGAAAATATTTATGTGAGGACTTTCAAATACTGAATAGTAAGACAAAACAGAATAATATTTCCCTACTGATTTTTTTTTTTTTTGGCAAAATGAGATGAAGTGAAAAGGTCCTAAATGATACTTTCCAATTCTATCTCTCTGCTAAACAAGAAATAACTTTTTTCGATGGGAGAGTGGCCTTCACTGTATAGATGATATTTAAAGCCAGAAGAATGGATAAAATAACCAAAGGGAGAATGTGCGAGAGATAAGAGAAAGTCTAGGACATGGCCCTTGCAACTTCCAAATTTTATCATACAGATAAATAAGGAGGAGAGACGCACAGAAGGAGCAGCTGCAGCGGTGGAGAGCTCAGGGAAACTAGCAGAGAAGAATATTTTGAGAAAACTTTTAGAATAACTATGTCAAGTGCAACTGAGAATCTGAATAAGACGAGTAAAAAACATCGAATGCGATTTGGAAAAGTGGAAGTCAATGATAAGAACAGTTTTGTTGTTGTTCTGGAGACTGACGCTGAAGGGAAGGAGCTGGAGCTCGATGGGTGGTGAGGAAATAGAGATCGGACATAGAAATGTCCCTTCCATCAAGTTTGGCTACCAAGGGGAGAGGAAAACATGGGACTCCAATGGAAGGGGAGGTGGGTCAAGGGGACTTCTGTGTTTCTAAGACGTGTATTGTAAAGTTAACTCGCCTACAGGAATGATTCCTAGAGAAGGAAGCACCATGAATCAGAAGGAATAGGCGACAGCAATAAGCAAAGTCCTGGAGACAATGAGGAGGAGGTCTGGTGGCTAAAGCTTTGTTACGACATGCTCCCACAGCACTGCCACGGAGAAATAGTAGTAGACAGGGTTTTCAGCTGTGTTCTTCCCTGACTTCTCCCTAAAATCCTTGCCGTAAGAGCTAGAGAAGCGTGTAAGTGCACATAGAGTTACGGCAACGCCTGCAAATTCCAGTCATGAGCATGTGAAAGTGGATAAAGCTCAGCAGAAGTGCAGTGATAAAGATCAAAGTGGAAACAGTACCGCTAATACCAGGCCTATCTTTTTTACTGTTCCCGGAGAAATAGCAGGAGCAACGAGGATCAACGTGAAGCAATACTAAGCAGACTTCGGGGCTACGGTCTGAGAGTAAGCAAAACAAATGCCTATTATATCAAGATAATGTAAAGTACTGTGGACACAGAACAGATGTGAAACAAATTCACTTTGTTTCAGGAAGCATGGCCACTATACCTATTCAAATAATCAGGCCCAAATCTTTCTGAGAACATGGTCCATGAAAACATATTTACTCACATTTTGTGAAACTCAAATCAGGGCTTTAGTAGTTTCAAAAATCCCAACAAATGTTCCTCTTACTGACACCACTGAGAGGCTTTTTTGTTTGTTTAGTTTTCCATTTAAAAATTAAATGAGATTACATGTGTGAAAAGGCATAAATCAATGCCTGGTATAGACTGGGCACTTAATAATGTGCTAATTAAATCCAAACCTTTACCCCAAGGAAAGTAAGCCAAGGAAATAAAGGATATGGCATTTGAGTCTTTGGGAAAACTGCTATGGTTAAGATTCTAGTGAAAATATTTCATTTGATTTAATTGATCTGACTATTAAGGAGGTCAAATATTAAGTAACGATTTTATGGAGCTATAGAATACTGGAAGGGGGAGTGAATCAGCAAAACGGGGACTTTTCAGAGACTTGAATTTTTGAGCCCATTACATTTAGTGGCGATAGTTCTTGTTTAGGCTAAATGGTAAGTAATATTTATTGTGCCCCATGTATAGACTTGGCTTTCTGGGAATAATTCTTTGGTCTACGTATTTCGCCTTAGCTTATAGGAATGTGAGTTGGGATGAGAAGCACTAACCCTCATTATCAATATCACTTTGAAAAATTGTTCAGCCAAATTGGCTTTAATGAAAGTGGATGAGAGGGATTCCTTAAAAACTGGAAAATATGTTAATGATCAGTATTTGAAAGCAGCCTTGGCTGTCACTAATATTTTATGAATGAATTTAATGCATACTCAAACTATCTATTACTTATGTTTATATTAAATAAATCACAGCAAGAATATATTTAAAGATTTTTAGGGTTTCAATTAAATATCTCTTTTTTTTACTTGCAGCTTGTCTTCTGATTTTACTTGCAGTAGAATGTACGCTCTGAGTTAATACTTTTGTGCCAGAGAGTATTCTGTCCCCAAAAATTGCTCTCTCATTTATGTTACTGACGGTGGGTTATATTAACCTTAAATTACTAAAACATGACTACAATTAATTCTTTTTATATATTTTCATGTTCTAGAGTTGTGACAGGAAAGCTTATACTTCATGGACCGTTAATTTATCTTCTGACATGGATGGCCAGGGAGAAGAATGCAGATTATGTTCATCAGGAGGAACAGTAGGGGACAACAAGGGTGAGAGGGAAAGGTCTTAACCCTAATTCTAACCCTAACCCTAATCCCACCCAAACCTCCCTTTTGCTGTGACTGAGGAACCTTGCCAAAGTCAGGTGATAATATATCCATCACTCAGACGATGCATCACTGAAAGACACTATCTATGATGTGATGAGAAGATGCCTGAAAGACAGTGACAAGTCTTGAAATCCCCAAGTTTCAAAATGTCAACAGGATTCTATGAACAAGATGTTTTCTGAGATAAGAGGCCACCATTTCTTAGACCTCTCTTATTAATTCTCATATTAGTAATGGGAGTAGGAGATAGATGACATAACTGAGCAGTCACTGCGTCAGTCTGTTCCACAGTCATAAAGGAGATGAATCATCCAGGACATACCACTTGAGTTCCTGTCTTGCAGCTGCCAACCTGCTATGGTGAGCCAATGACATCTTCTTTGAAGTTGTCACCTCATCAGTATTCAGTCGGGCTGTGCTCCAAGCTGAGGCTCACAGTGGGATGGGGGAGGGGTGGTACCTGATTAAAAATGAAACAGCTGAAGGATCTTCTTTAGATGTGACAACTTGGAAAGAATGTTTGTGGAAGTGGCTGTTTTAGCATCAAGTCAAGGACAAAGTCCAACAAAATCAGTTCTAACACCTAAAATTAGAGGCAAAGATTATCTAAACAAAGTGAATTGACCATGGATTTGGATCTTTTGAACAAACTGAAGGCACTTCCCAGTAAGTTTAGGAAAGTTTGGTTATTTTTCTATAGTTGTAAGGAAAAACATTGGGAAAGATCACATATTTGAACTTCATTTTCCTCTTCTGTGAAGCAATGAAATCTCTTCACATGTCAGAAATTTTAAAAATCTCACACATGAAAGCTGTGACCTAGCATCTAGTGAACTAAGTTGCCAGGAAGAAAAAAAAAAACCCCTACATTTCATAGCATTTTAATACCATAAAGACAATCAGCTCAAGAAGAAATCAAATATTCCTATATTTTTCCAATACATTTTCCCAGACAGATTAGGTGAAAATACCTTTCAGTCAAAATATAGATGATGTTCCTCAAGCCTGTACATGCAGCAGATCCACTGGTACTTTCGGTGGAAATTTATGGTATCAAGAAAAAAAAGGAAGCAACAGACCTTAGTATTTCTCTCAGGTGTCATATCAGGTGCAGACTGGACTTGGCATTTACTCTATAATAAGAGCTTTTTGTAGGAATCACATTGCGTTTAAATTACAATGTACATTTTACTATTAATTGTCAAACATTGGATTTCATGATCATTTCATCTTTAAATCATACAGAACGAAGTCTCCTCTCACACAGTCTCAGTTTGGAACATTCTGGGATACTTGGGTGACTGAAGAAGCTATCAAATTCTCCCCTGCCTGCTTCTCCAGGCCATCTTTGATCACACTCCCCACACTTCAGCAACATCCAACTCTTGCCTTTCTCCAAAGCATGCTGAGTCTCCCTTCCACCAGAAACAGCACACCTATGGCTTCTGTACAGATTTTCTCATTTTCCGGAGCACTCCAGCTCACCTTCTATCATCTCTCCCAAACCTTCATTCTTCCCATCAGTTTTCATAGAATCCTCTAGGCATAATCATTCCTCTTCCTTTAACTCTTTTACTAAAACTTGGCACCTTAACAAATGGGTACAGGACTTAAACAGAAACTTCTCCCAAGAGGACATATAGATGGCCAACATACACATGAAAAGATGCGCAAGGTCACGAATCATCAGTGAAATGCAAATCAAAACCACAATGAGCAATCTCCTCACTCCTGCCAGAATGGCTATCATCAATAAATCAACACACAACAAGTGCTGGTGAGGATGCAGGGAAAAGGGAACCCTTATGCACTGTGGGTGGGATTGCAAATTGGTGCAGCCACTATGGGTTCCTCAAAAAGTTAAAAATAGAACTACCTTAAGACCCCGCAATTCCACTTCTGGATATTTATCCAAAGAAACCCAAAATGCTAATCCAAAAAAGGTATATGCCCCCCTATGTTTATTACAGCATTATTTACAATAGCCAAGATCTGGAAGCAACCCAAGTGCCCGTCAATAAACAATTAGATTTTTTTTTTAAAAAAAGGTGGTACATATAGACAATGAAATATGATCCATAAAAAAGGAAATGAAATCTTGCCATTTGCGACAACATAGACGTTAAAGGGCATCATGCTAAATGAAGTCAGTCAGACAAAGAAGGACATAAACCATGTGAGTTCACTGACATGTGGAATCATTAAATAAGTAAGTAAATAAATAAATGAACAAACAAGTAAATGAAACAGAAACAAACTCACAGATACAGAAAACAAAACGATGGTCGCCAGCTGAGATCAGAAGCTAAAAAGATACACAAACTCCTCGGATTTCGGAGGATTTTTGCTGTAGGGTCTCCTTGAAGCCGCTACCACGGGGTTTGCGGTAAGGGGGGTGTGTGTGCCCCCCTCTCTGACGGGGACAGGGAGTGGAAATTGCACAGCGTTCCAATGCACCCCTGCTCAGGAAACACTGTAAGCTTCTTCACTTAGGTCTTTGAGGTGTTCATTCCGGATGTCCTTACAAAAGTGGGGGTTTATTCACTTCATCTGCAAACTTGAGGTAAGGAGGACAGTGTTTGGTTTTGAAGTGTGGACATAGTTGCTAAATATGTCCTTAGTTTGAGGGCTTTACGTAAAACTAAGACAGAAAGTGATCTAGAGAGGCAAGCTACTTCTGGGCGAAGAGTTCTGGAGAAAAAAACACCCTAAGTTCCCCATGTACCTCGAGTGGAATTTGAGGGCATAGAAAAATTGCTGTGTCTGCCAAGTGGGCAGAGAGTTGGAGCTCGTGGTCCTGCTCACTGTCTCCATGCCCGGCAGGGGGGTGGGCTGGACAGCCCTTGGGTGCTTAGAAGAAATGCCTCCATGGGGCGGCTCCCTCAGCTGTATGGCGACATTGTGTGAGTCAGAAAACTAGCCCTCTGGGCCCCACGCAGACTGGAAGCAGAGTCCAGTTACATTGCCCTCCGCTGAGCACCACTATGTGAGGGTATGCTTTCCTTCTTTAAAATGAGTATCTGTCCACATACTGAGAGAACACTGTCATGAATTTTATTCCCAGAATACTTTTAACAATTTAAGATACTATTTTCAAAACAAAAAAACATAACCAAATATAGCTTCATGGTAAATATCTATGAAACACACTCCTCCGTAAAGAAAATATGGAGAATCATGCTCATAATCTCTATGCCATCAAGAAGATGAATCATAAAGGTCTTTGAATTTAAGATTTTCGGGCTAGTGCCACACAATAAACATCCCTCATAAAGGCACCTGTGGCTGGCTGCTTCGATGAAAGGCAGAGTAAGCTGTCATAAAAAGCACTTCGATTAGTGACCAGTGGCATGTGTTTCTAAAAGAAAAGTTCTTTTGAAGTTGATACTTCTTAGTAGAGAGGCATTCTTCAACATGTACTTAAACAATTGATTACTTTGTCCATTGACATCCTTCCCTTCCACTCTCTCTCTCTAAAAGGCAATGGAAAAGATATCCTCAGGTGAGAACTAACCACCACAACAAAAACCCACATGCAATTCCT
>NW_006290675.1:1120478-1135124 GCF_000327345.1 Myotis davidii | reverse complement strand
TTCGTGGCCCATGCACAGAAGTCGGTATTTTGTGGAAGAGCCGGTATTTTGTGGAAGAGCCACACTCAAGGGGCCAAAGAGCCGCATGTGGCTCGCAAGACACAGTTTGCCGACCACTGCAGATTGTCAGATAGAAAAATGACAACAGCCAACACAACAATAGCCTTGTGGTGTGAATGAGTCAAAATTATACCTATTTTTTTTGGCAAATCAGTAAAAAAGCCCTAACCGGTTTGGCTCAGTGGATAGAGTGTAGGCCTGCGGACTCAAGGGTCCCAGGTTCGATTCTGGTCAAGGGCATATACCTTGGTTGCGGACACATCCCCAGTAGGGAGTGTGCAGGAGGCAGCTGAATTGATGTTTCTCTCTCATCAATGTTTCTAACTCTCTATTCTTCTCCCTTTCTCTCTGTAAACAAATCAATAAAATATATATTTTTAAAAAATAAGTAAAAAATGTAATACATTTTTGGGTGGGCTGCAGAATTTTAGTCATTATGTATGCCATGAGATGAAAGGGTTGAAAATCACTGCTCCAGAGTTTGTTTTTCATTGTGATGCTGGTGACTGAGAGAACCTGGGTGTACAGTCCAAGGAAGCTGGGCATTTTTAAGTGTTCACCATCAGCTCATATACTTTTTAAAAAATTCTGTGAATTCACCACAGAATTTCAGATAAAAGTATGCATTTTAGTAAGTCCCCTTTTCTTATACCTCTGCTACCTGCTCTGGGCCATGGCAGAGATTTGCTTACCTCCATCAGATGGCTTTGGACTGCACAGTAATGGGAGAGGAGACAGGGAGGGGGTGAATGATTCATTAATTTTTAACATTTCAATACATGGAGTCTCTCTCTCTCTCTCTCTCTCTCTCGTAGTTCTTTAAAACACTCTATATATCTACCTTCCAACTTATGTGCTTTTTTTAAGCTATTGTAAGCAAATATGTAAATAAATCCTATATAATAAAACCCTAATATGTAAATTGACTGAACAGCAGAACAACCAGTCACTATGAAACACATTGACCACCAGGGGGCAGACGCTCAATGCAGGAGCTGCCCCCTGGTGGTCAGTGTGCTCCCACAGGGGGAGCGCTGCTGACCCAGAAGCCGGGCTCATGGCTGGTGAGTGCAGTGGCGGTGGTGGGAGCCTCTCCGGTCTTCACAGCAGCACAAAGGACCCCTCGGGGGATGTCCAACTGCCTGCTGCCTAAGCTGGTGGTCGGACATCCCCCGAGGGTCCCAGACTGTGAGAGGGTGCGGGCCGGGCTGAGGGACCCTCCCCCAGTGCACCAATGCCGTGCATCGGGCCTCTAGTAATATATGTATATAAGTAAATATGTGAAATATAAACCATCAGTACATTATTTTTATCCTATCCAACTTTATTTGGATTTACTCTCATTTTTACCATTTTTATTTCTCTTCTGACCACCTGTCATCTCTGATCTCCCACCTGAGACCTTCTATATTCCTTTGGAAGAGGTGTTTTTCTTCCCAACAGTAAGCTCTACTAGTGATAATTCTTTCAGCATTTGCATGCCTGAAAATATCTTTTTCTCTTTTACTTTAATTTTCTAAGGGCATTTTTGCTGTGTATGGAATTCTGGTTGGCAGCTATTTTCTATCAGCACTTTGCAAATATCATTCGGCCGCCTCCTGTTTCCCACAATTGCTGTATGGAAGTTAGGTTTTAATTTAACTGTCACACACTAGAATATAATCCTTAAGGTTTTCTTAACCTGCTGATTGCTTTTAAATTTTCTCTTTATCTTTAGTTTTCAACAGTTACTGATGTGATTAGGTGTGGATTTTCTTTTGTATTTACCTTGCTTGCTGTTCATACTCTTTGAAAAATGGTTTTATGTCTTTCATCAGTTTTACAAAGGTTGTATTCATTATCTCTTCAAATCGTTTCTGCTCCATTTTTCTGCTCTCCTTTAAGATCCCACCTACAATGATGTTAAGCATTCCTATCCTACCCTCCCTCTATAGGCCTCTAGTGTTTTGTTTTCTCCTTATCTTTGTCTCTTTGTGAATTATTCAAGCTATCTTTTCTTAGCTCTTCCGCTACACAAATTCTTTCTCAGCTGCTTTTAATTTGTTCTTAAGCCATTTGTTGAGTTCCTCATTACAGTCACTTTACTTTTCTTTAAAAACATTTTTTTTTTATTTTAGAGAGGAAGGGAGTGGGAGAGAGAGAGAGAAACCTCAATGATGAGAGAGAATCATTGATCGGCTGCCTCCTGCACGCCCCCCACATGCGGAATCAAGCCCATAACCCGGGCATGTGCCCTGATCGGGAATCGAACCCGATTTCCTGGTTCATACGTTGAAGCTCAACCACTGAGTCAAGCTGACTGTGCCAATAACTTTATTTTTCACTTCTCTAATTTCTATTTATTATTTTATAGTTTGAGATTTTCTCCTGAAAATTTCCATTCTGCCTGGTATCACCTTGCACACAGTATAATTATTTCAAAATTTGTTTATGATATTTGGAGCCCCAAGACATTTGTTTCTGTATATTGTAGTCCATTTCGGCTGCTATAACAAGATACCACAGACTGTACCTGCTTGTCTATCTTTTTCATTATTAAAGGAAGTGACTCAAGTTTCTATTTGAAGAATCATCTCAAATGCATGGCAACTTATCTGTCTAAGTGGTCCATTCCAGGAGATAATTTACATGTACATTTTTAAACCTGGTTTCAAGCTATGTCTCTGTCATTATTTTCAGATCTTGAAAAGTAAAAACGAATGTTTATGCACATTTATTCACTAGCTGTCCTCAGGGTAGACCAACATGACCACTCTAATGTGTTGCTATAATTTCCCATTGTCCTCTCTCCTAATCTACCATACAGGTGTGGACAAATAGAGGGGCCACATACAAAACCTGGCAAGCTCAGGGAAGGCCTGCAAGGCAAGCCTTACAAACTCAGAGACCTAAAGTGACCACATAAGATGGTCCGATTAAAACTTCCTAATAAAATCGAGTCATGGTGGGTAGTCAGGTCATAGGGTGGTATCTTCCTTGACAAAGGTCAATCTTTACCTCACATCAACCTGTCCATTGTCCTTTTGCATCTATAATAACATGCCTTTGGAATGGCAGAGCAATCCCCCTTCCCTAACCCCTCAGGGCACAATCTCCCACCAGAGCAGGAGACCTCAGAACTGCTCATTGTTATCTTGTCGTTCGTCCCCTCCACCCACCCACCACCCAAACACCATCTCTATGTGCTGTAAATGTTAATTATTCTATGCCAACCCATGTAAAAGAAGTATGTGTCTATCTGTTTTACTTTTTCTCCGGTCCCAGAGATATGCCCACTGTGCTTTCTCCCGCTCCCTAATCTGCCACCAATGGATTTCACGTAACCCCCTCACGCCTTCCCCTTTGGTTCTGATTATAAAATAAGTGGTGAAACAGTCATTTTCCAGAACCCGTCTCCAAGGCCCCCCTTTTTCTCTGACTTCCTACTGAACTGAAGCAGCCCAGACACTGTCTCTCTCAACTGGCCCACTCCGCCCTTGGAGTGAATCTTCAATAAACCCATTTCGCTTTACTTTTATTTTCGTTGACTGTAAAAATCTTTCCTGCATCTACGAAAATAACCAAGGTCCCAGCTGGTAACCCCAGTCGATAACAGTTTTATGTTTTAAACTTTAAACCATTTGAAAACATATTACTAGTCATAAAAATTCTTGACCTCCATCCTTAATAACATTAATAAGAATAAACAACAGAAAAACACTTTCTACTCTGACTAATCACACAAAAATAAATTTATACATGTGGAGGACTAACTGTATACCCAGCAGTAACAGCACTTTTGTGGGTATTGTAGCATTTGCTCCCTGATACAAGTTGGAGATAACTGACTTATGAACTATGCAAATAGGTAAGAAAATACATAGATACAGATAACTTCCAGACACAATTGATTTTTAATAATCATAACTTTCCTGGTTCATCTCTAGTTTTATTTCTGTTAAATCAGTCACATGCCACCTTGTGAGATTATAAAGAACTGCAACTTATTATTTATTAATATAATACACTTTCCTAGAATGAATACTTTTCCTCTAACAACTTTCTGCCTCTCTCTCTTTTTTCTCTCCCCCTTCCCCCTTCCTCCTTCCTCCCTCTTACCTGTTGGAAGCCAGTTAATTATATGGTAGCAATATAGTACTTAACCATGCATGCTTCCCCCAGGCAACTCTAACATAAGTCTATGCTACTAATTAAAAGTTAAAAATCTCAGCTTTAATAGTCATAATGAAAAATAGAAGTAAGAAGAAAAAGTTCAAAATAAAATTTTAAATGAATATATTAAATGTCAAATAAAATACAAAGGTAACATACTTTTTATTTAATGTATTTTGATTTTGCTGTATACATAATACACAGCTATATACCTTGTCATTCTTCCTGTCCTTTCAAGAAATCTTAATTATTAAAACACTTTAAGTCTAAAATTTTTCTTGAAGGAATAGGAAAAAAAACCCCTTCATTTCACTCCTTAAAATCATTCAATCACACTGTTTCAGAAGTTAACTGCCTTATCCATATCTTCCTATTTCTTGATATCAAAACAGAACATTTATCTGATTACAGGGTATATGCTGTAATTGCAATTTTCATATAATAAGGTAATGGACTTACTACATTTTTTCATATATTCCGTGTTGACTCTACTTAAAAATAAGTTGGTCCTACACTGAGCCAGGTCACTTATCATATCATGCCAAATAAGTCAGAACAAGAACTACTATTGTGTGCTCAGTGACTGGAATGAGACCTCAAGGCACAGAATTGTGAAGTGCTTTCTAAAAAACAACACTGTCCTCATGGCATGTTATATATAAACTAGAGGCCCGGTGCACGAAATTCGTGCACAGGGGCGGGGGTGGGGGGTGGAGGTCCCTCAGCCCGGCCTTCACCCTCTCACAATCTAGAACCCCTCGGGGGATATCCCACTGCCACAGGGATCAGGCCTAAACTGGCAGTAGGACATCCCTCTCGCAATCCGGGACTGCTGGCTCCTAACCACTCGCCTGCCTGCCTCATCACCCCTAACCACTCGCCTGCCTGTCTAATTGTCCCTAACCACTCTGCTTGCCTGTCTGATCACCCCTAACTGCCTCTGCCTCTGCCTCCGCCCCTGCTGCCATGGCTTTGTCAGGAAGGATGTCCGGATGATGTCCAGAAGGTCATTCAGCTCTCCGGTCTAATTAGCATATTATGCTTTTATTATTATAGATGTGGCATGAGAAGCTACCTATGATAGGTTAGTTGGGGAACTGCCTCTGCCACCCAAAATATCTCTCCAACACGCTAGTTAGATTTGCAGGTTTTTTCATTTAGAAATTAAGTTTTGGGCTATGCAGTTAAAAGGGGAGTTCAATGTTTAAATGAGCTCAGAAGTAACAGGTGATGGATGAAAAAAGAAAGAAAGAAAGGAAGAAAGAAAGAAAGAAAGAAAGAAAGAAAGAAAGAAAGAAAGAAAGAAAGGAAGGAAGGAAGGAAGGAAGGAAGGAAGGAAGGAAGGAAGGAAGGAAGGAAGGAAGAAAAGAGCTTCCCCACCTATCACAACCTTTTCTTAAGGCTCATTTCCCAGCCATTCTAGTGTCTAAAATATAAGGGGGAAAGTGCACACAAGGGGAGGCCAGAAAAGCATTTTGCCTACTTGCCAATGTTTCCTTGAGTTCGACTCCATCCCTCCTGCATAGTTCAGAACTGAAGCCTCTGCCAAAGTTTCCATCCCTTACGTTTAGGCATGCCCTACATGAAGCCAGGGCTCTGAGCAAAAGCCAGCCTCTATCTACAAGCCAGTGACAGGAAGAGTTGGGAGTTGCTAACTTCCTTTGACAGCTCTCCTGGTGGGGCAGATGTGAGGAGAATGGCAACAGCCTGGAGCCACATGCCAGTTTAGATTTGCGAACTCTTGGCCTCCGGTCCGGGCTTTAATAACATGGGTGAGTCACTTATGGCACTATCCTCAGAATAACAATATGTCAGCAACCTTTAAAAGAAGTATTGTATGTGTAGGAGACCAGGAAGAGAGAAGCCCATCTGAATTTGATAATAAGGGAAAATAAGTATTAATTAGCATCCAGTCTATGACACTGTTCATGTAATTCCACATAAAGCCAGTTTCCATACAATTTTCTTTTTTATAAGTGACTCCTTGTCTCTATGAGGGTGAGCAAGAGTTGAAGCCAGCATCATTGCGATTTCATACATGTGTGGTACCTTCAAACAGTGTTCAGCCTCCAAGAGGAATAGACATTAATAAGACATCTATGCCAATTTCATTAAGAATGGAGAACTAATAAATTACTTAATAAATATTTTTAAAGAATAAATTATAGAATAAAATGACAAATTATTTTATATAAAATTTGTGTTATTCCCACGAAATTGAAACTTTTCTAAGCCTACTTATTATCTCTCTTGTATGCGCATGTGCGCGCGCACACACACACACACACACACACACACACACACTTCCCTTTTCATCTTGAATTTTCTTCTAAATAAGCAGACTTCACAGGCTTGTTCTTAATGCCAAAATGAACCCCTTTCATTTGCTGATTGAGCTCTGGCTCAGCAGCAGTGTTCCCCGCTGGGTCCTTACAGAGGGCGCATTCATATTTTACCCTAATTTATTCATTATCAAACATCAAACCTTTGGAAGATAAAACAAAAACTTAGTGAACAAAGAAGAGAGAACTTATTGCTTTGTTTTCATCTTCACTCTCGGATGAAAGAATTCTTTAGTAGCACTGCCCACTCTACCAATACATCATCCAGGTAATTGCAGGAAGAAGGGACAAGGAATGACAGGCTGGGCCAAATCAACCTTCTGTGCCCACTGGTGCACACAATAACCTCCAACATCAAAAGTATCTAATGAGAACTTGAGGTTGCATGGCATTATATTCGTTGACCCAATCTTGTAATTAAGTATCAAACACGCTCAAGCCTTTTGTGGACATTTACAAGTTACATAGCAAGGCCTCTACACATGCAAAACAAACGACCTTCGTCATACTTTCCTTCTCAGAGGAGGAAAGCTTCAATGACAGCCCTGGACAAGCACCAGATCTTTGGTATCAAAGCCCTCAGTTTCTATTAGTTCTGCCGCTTTGAGCCTGCAGGATAATGGGGACATCATATATTCTTATGTATAAAAAGGGACAGTACCTTCCTCAAGAGCATTTGAGAAGATGGGTGAAGTCACAATGTGAAAGTTGCTTTGTAAAATGTGAAGAATCTTACAAATGCTCATATGTTTATTATTATTGTTATTACTAGAGGCCCGTTGCAGGAAGATTCCTGCAAGAATAGGGCTTCTTGTGGCCAAAGCAAAGCAGAGAAGGGAGTGAAACCCGCTGAGGCAGGCTTCCCTCCCACCTCCGCCACCCCACTCGCTCCCCTCCCACCTTCGCCGCCCCGCTCACTTCTCTGCAGCTTCGCTCCCTTCTGCAGTGCTTGGCTTCCTTCTACACTGTCTTCAGTCTTCGCTCCGCACCTGTGTATGCAAATTAACCGCCATCTTTGTTGGGTTAATTTGCATACTCACCTGATTGGCTGGTGGGCATAGCAGAGTGACACCAATTTGCACGTTTCTCTTTTATTAGTGTAGATGACAAACATACTATTGCTTTCACTCATTTGACAAAGGAACAAATAGAGCGACATCCTCCCACCATGATTGGTCATGTGTAGAAATGGTTACAGACCTGTTAGAGATTGGTAGTACCTCAAGTATGTAGATTTTTTTTGTCCTACTTTAAATTCCAACATTAGAAATTTATTCTTTGGTTAAAACATCAAGTGATGTCTAAGTGATATAACAACAGGAAGAAAAGATAAATGCACGAACACTGTCTTCTCCTCTTCTGACTGACACTGATGAGAATCAGGAGACAACAGTTACAGAGAAGCACCAGGACACTGAACAAGAAAGGAGGCAAATTCACAACCACCACAGGCAGCAGACACGGGCGCATCTTTAAAACCCCGGCCTGTTTGCGATTTCCCATGACGTCACACCAATGTTGACATCATTTTAGGTTAGCGTTGCTGTTCCAGTCTAATCAGCCAACTCCAGACACTTCATTGCGACCCTTGGAACTAACCTGTGTCATATTTTTGGCTTTCTTGGTCATCTGTAGTCTGAAAATTATGCACATTTTATTGCAAGAGCTACTCAACAATTGACAGTCAAGTTATTCTATGGATTTTCCATTCTTACTACCACCCACAAAGGCTCCTGGTATTTGCTCTCTCTCTTTTATTTATGTTAATCCTCACCCAAGGTCATTTTTTCCATTGATTTTTAGAGAGAGTGGAAGGGCGGAAAGGTGGGGAAGGGAGGGAGGGAGAGAGAGACATCGATGTGAGAAAGACACATTGATTGGTTGCCTCCTGCCCATGCCTCAACCATGCCAGGGATCCAACCTGCAACTCAGGTATGTGCCCTTGACCAGGGATCCAACCTGCGCCTTCAGTGTGTAGGCCAATACTCTCACCATTGAGCAACACTGGCCAGGGTGGCTTCTGATATTCTTGAGTGTTGGAACAAACTCTTTAAAAACCCACTCAAGCCGAAGCCGGTTTGGCTCAGTGGATGGAGCGTCAGCCTGCGGACTGGAGGGTCCCAGGTTCGATTCCGGTCAGGGGCATGTACCTGGATTGCGGGCACATACCCAGTGGGAGATGTGCAGGACGCAGCTGATCGATGTTTCTCTCTCATTGATGTTTCTGGCTCTCTATCTCTCTCCCTTCCTCTCTGTAAAAAATCAATAAAATATACTAAAAAAAAAAACCCACTCAAGAAGATTCTGACTCTACTTCCTCCATCTCCTACTATACTTCATACCTTCAAAAAGCTGGTCACTCAATGTGGCTGCCCCCCGAAAGGGATCACCGCCTTTGGGATGCTCCCTGGGTAATAATAAGGCCAAATGGAGCAGAGGGTTATATACTAATTTGGAAAATTCAGGAGTCTGCCAGGATCATTTCTGAACATGATGTTCCTTTCTTTCCCTTCACAGCAACCTCAGGCCAGCCTGGTTGGTACACGCTCCAGACGGCAGCCTGGCCAAGCAGGGATCTAAGAAATTTACATTCTGGTTTGGCTACCTGGGTTCTCTTATTGTACTGACACGATCTTCGATTATAAGGATAATAACCGCTTGGCTCAAGGTCATGCTCACCAAGAGGCTACGTGTGTCAGCGTGGGGTACAATGGATCTCTGTGTGTTTCATAAAAATGCCCTTTCTCCTTCAACAAACGTTCTGGGTGTAGGTAGGGAGTATTAGGGTAAAAGATGACGTTAGAGCAGCTAAAATGGGATTCCCTGATCTTGTGGTGGGGAGAGACAACAACAACCAGGGAGGGGACACCTCAGACCCCAAAAGTGATTGCGGGAGGTAAGGATACGTTTTTAAAAATTAACATAAATACTCCTGGCTGGTACCTCAGTTTGTTGGGGCATTGCCCTGAGCACCAAAGGGCTGCTGGTTCTATTACCAGTCAGGGTACATACCTAGGTTTCAGGTTCAACCCCCCGTTAGGGAGTGGGCTGTCAGGGCACAAACGGGAGGCAACCAATCAATGTTTCTCTCTCACATCCATGTTTCTCTCTCTCTCTCTCTCTTTCTCTCTCTCTCTCTCTCTCTCTCCCCCCTCTCTAATAAAAAATAAAAATAACGTATCCTTGGAGAGCATTAAAAAATTAACATAATACATTTTTTAAAAATAAAAAATTATCATAAGAAGATATGATAAAACAATCCTTAAGAAATTATAAAATGCTGATTAAAAAGTGAGTTCACTCAAAGAACACTCTAGAGCAGCGGTTCTCAACCTGTGGGTCGCGCCCCCTTCGGGGGTCGAACGACCCTTTCACAGGGGTCGCCTAAGACCATCAGAAAGCACATATATAATTACATATTGTTTTTGTGATTACTCACTATGCTTTAATTATGTTCAATTTGTAACAATGAAATTGGGGGTCACCACAACATGAGGAAATGTATTAAAGGGTCGTGGCATTAGGAAGGTTGAGAACCGCTGCTCTAGCGTGTCCTGAATATGTAAGATAACCATATAAAAATGTAGACACTTGTTTGATCTTGGGTCATGGCAATAGGCTGGACCTACTGATGACAAGCACAGTAGTTTCTAAATGGGACACACTCTGCTGAGGACTTCAGGAGTCAATTCAAAAATACATTAAAGAATAAGATAGTGAAGAGGTCTCTTACACACAGATCTTTGCTCTTTTAGTTGATTCTCTTAGTCCTCAAGGATTAAGTTATCTTAAACAGACCTCAACTTTAACAAGATATCCATTTAATATTTATTTAGTGGTAGAAATTTAAGATGATTGTTATTACTCTACTTTTTAAAAATGTGGACAAAGGAAGATGATGATCCTTCGGTCTTTATGAAAAAGAAAAAAATTCTAGACAAAAAAGAATTCACTACAGTTCACTACATAAAAAGCCATGAATATAAACCTTAATTATCTTTCTTCCATGTATTATAAATAAATTTTGACCAGTATACATACGTGTACTGTTTTATGCTGAACACAAATGTATATATGCACGTATATACATACTTATGTACTTTAAATGATCATTTACTGAAATATTGATATATTTTTCTTCCAAATATTTTAAGTAGGCATCAATAATTACAACTCTTTAACTTTATTCTCGTGTTTTATATTAATCAGAATTTTAGTGATATAAATTTTAAATGTCATATTGGAAAATATAGCTGTGTAATTATTCTCAAAGAGAACAGGAAAGTGCTAAAAATAATGGAATTTAAATTGTTCCTGATTTTTTTGTTTTGTTTTAAATGTAACTTTTATATATATATATTATTGATTTCAGAGAAAGGGAGAGGTGTTTTAATACATTTTTACTGATTTGAGACATAGAAACATCAATGATGAGAAATCATTGACCGGCTGCCTCCTGCACGCCCCCTACTGGGTGTTGAGCCCACAACCCAGGCGTGTGCCCTTGATCAGAATCGAACCTGGGACCCTTCAGTCCATAAGCTGATGCTCTGTCCACTGTTCCTGTTTTTAAAAAGCGGTCTGAAAACAGCTATTTCAGAGTGTAGTACCCAGGGTCTTTACTGTCATTTGGTCTTTGTCTTGTTTCATAAAATGGCCTGCACATAATTTTTGTCTGAAAACATTATGATAATCTCTCCTTGTATCGAAGACACTATGTAGCACCAGTTCTTTTACTTCCTGCCTTCTCTCTTCTTCTCTATTCTTTTCCTTCTTTCTCTCTTTCACTCTTTTTTATTTGTTTGTTTCAGAGTAGCAAAGAACTTCCAAGACTGTTAGGAAATAGTTTTTCTTAAAAAAAAATCGCAAAATATTTCTTGGAATAATAATTCTAAAATTACTAAATAATTAATATATCGATCACTCAAAAGGCCAAAAGAGCAAATAATTTTTAAACATTTATAGGGCAAATACCTTGAGAATTTTATAGGATGTTTACTTATTTATTTTGGGGTGGGGGGAGAGAGAGGTTTCACAGGGGAGGGACCACAGGTGCATTCTTAATCTGTTGCTTTCCAATTAAAAAAGTAGTTCTAGACTTAATTTTTAAGCTATCTGTTTTCTCCCTTTTGAGAAGTTGGGCAGGCACAGAACTTCTGTTTCAGTAGTTATCAAAAACTATAAATACAGGTGATCAACTAGGAGTAAATGATATATGTACAAAATTTTAAAAATTGGAAAAACAAAAATTACTAACATTGAGAATGGACAGCACATGGGTGGGAGTACCAAAAAAAAAAAAAACCTTCCCTCTGTGCCAGCGATTTCCAGCTCTAAAGCCATTTATTCTCTGAAAAATACTTTTAATAATAATGAACCTTTACGTGGAGTAGGCTCCCCTACAACTCTAATAAATACTTGCGTATTTCTTAAAACAATAGTTCTTATTTTAAATCACTTATAAAAATTCATGCCATGATTCATCTGCTCATTGAAGGTTAAGTGTATTATCCATGTAAATCACATCATATCATCACCATTCCCTTGGGCAGAAATGTTTTAATTGTGGTGAAAATGTCCATAATGTTTCAATATTTATAATACAAGGAACAAGCTATGCCCTATATCTGATAAACAAGTTCAACGGAGTTTTAAGTTACTACTCAGTTTTCAGCCACCGATTCAGATCACGCCGCCATTACCTTCTGTTACTGCTGAAACTGATGAACGAGTGTGTGCAAAGGCAGTCTTTCTGAGGAGCCCTGAAGGTTTTCAAGACTCTTTCTTCATGTAAGGCAGTTTCTTCTGAAAGTTAATGAAGCAAACACATTTAGGAGAAAAGGCTAAATTCCTTTGCTTAAAACTTTCATTGGAGGACCCAGAGTTTAGTTCTCTTTCTAAAAAAGTACAGGTAGAGAAGTGGAGCTCCTCGATTGAATCACAGGACACTTCCACACAACATAACGAAGACTGGGTGCAATCAAAGTGTAATTCTCATAGCTGCCACAATGCCTTGTAGGAAGGAAAATTCCAGGTGCAAGAGCAAACCTTCAGGGCGCCAAAGTGCACAGAACCTATTCTTGGTGTAGTGGAGTCTTGGTTTTTTTTTTGATCGTTGGCGACAAAGGCCAAGTTCTAAAGCATGTAAGTCAATCACAAAGTTCTGAGCCGTTACAGCTCATTTACTGCGGTTGTTCTTTTTTAAAAATATATATTTCTATTGATTTCAGAGAGGAAGGGAGAGGGAGAGAGAGAAACATCGATGATGAGAGAGAATCATTGATCGGCTACCTCATGCATGCCCCACACTGGGGATCGAGCCCACAACCCCGGCGTGGGACCTGACCGGGATTGAACTATGACCTCCTGGTTCACAGGTCAACACTCCACCACTGAGCCACCATGACTGGGCTAGAGGTTTGTTCTTATTTCCTTCAGTTATCCTACATTGCTTGCACAGTGATCATCTATATTTCTTTGTGTACGTGAGTACTATCAGAAAATTATGAAAACGTTAAATTATACATATGCTTTGTCTGATACACAGTTCTTTACAAAGTTAAAAAAACTAGATTTCAGAATTTAATCCAAAGACTTGCATGTATATTTTTTTATTTTTTTATTTGAAAAAATAATATTGGTACATGGAAATAATTCCAAAACTTTGGAAAGTTTTTAAATTAAAAATAAACAATTCCCTTAGCTCTTCTCCAATTCCCAGCATAACTCTACACTGTAAACGTCTGTTACAAGTTATTAAGCGTGCTCTCCCCCTCGGGAGTATGCTTGCTCCTTTCCCGTCCTCCTCTTTCCCCCTGAGAGGCGTTACCTTTACCCTTCTCGCTTCTAAGCTCCAAGGGCACCTTCTTTTGCCTCTGTAACTTGTTTCCTGACCGCATTTCTTCTACCACTCACTTCCACCTCTGTGATTTTTTAAATAAACTTTCTCTTATAGTTTGAGTCTTGGCTCTGAACTCTTCCTTAGCCATATCTCAAGTACTGAGGTTGCTGAACCAAGGCCACAGGGAAGCCACTGTAGCCCTTATAGTAACTGGGACTGTTTTTTGTTTTTAATATATTTTATTGATTTTTTACAGAGAAGAAGGGAGAGGGATAGAGAGTTAGAAACATCAATGAGAGAGATCAATCAGCTGCCTCCTGCACGCCCCCCACCGGGGATGTGCCCGCAACCAAGGTACATGCCCTTGACCGGAATCGAACCTGGGACCCCTCAGTCCGCAGGCCGACGCTCTATCCACTGAGCCAAACCGGTTCGGCTGGGACTGTTTTTTTTATGTTCTTAACCACAACCAAGTAAGTTGCCTTCTCCCTACGAGTAAAGTTTCTGCACAAATGACAAGAATGTCTAATCCACCAATGTCTGTTTTTACATTAGAACCTGTTCGTTTCCAGCTATGGAATCCTATGGGAGAATATCACCTGATAGGGTGAGATGTTCTTGAAATCAATGACACCCACGTATCCTTTTTCCAGAAGGACAAATATATTTAGAACTAAATGAATTAGATACTGAACCAGCTTGGAAAATAATCATTTTAAGTAAACCTTCCCAAGAGGAAACTAATCTTGAGACTGACTGAACGTTTGTCTTTTCTTCATTATTTTTTTAAAATGTATATTTTATTGATTTTTTACAGAGAGGAAGGGAGAGGGATAGAGAGTTAGAAACATCGATGAGAGAGAAACATCGATCAGCTGCCTCCTGCACACCCCCTACCGGGGATGTGCCCACAACCAAGGTACATGCCCTTGACCGAAATTGAACCTGGGACCTTTCAGTCCTCAGGCCGACGCTCTATCCACTGAGCCAAACAGGTTGGGGCCTTTTATTTCATTATTAATTTCCATGAGGGCCTCAGGGACAGCTTACCAGGGACTCTCCCTTCCCTTCAAGGGTAAGCTGCCCTCTCTCCTAGACCTCCTAAAGGACAAGGGCTCTTGGGAATATAAAAGGAAGGGCGACAGCTCACCTGCCCAACTACTAGAGACCAGAGTTGTAGCACGAGGCTTCCATCTAAGGTGACAGAGAGAGGCAACCCTTGTATGGATAGACAAGATGGGGGACCTCCAG